>NC_056432.1:52921508-53129008 GCF_018296145.1 Oncorhynchus tshawytscha
AAAAAGAAAATATACGCTCACCATGCTGCACCTTGGTCCTCTTCCTTCAACAGCCCTGACAACACCAAAGTTGCTGAGAGAGGAGAGGGATTCCTTTGATGTGGTTGCAATAATGCATTCCGCTTGTCTTACTCTCTAAAGGCAATTGTCCAATAATGACTCTTTATACCCTCTTGTTTAGAATCGTTGGGCACAATAATTGGGCACAACTGACAATCCCATAGCAGTTCCTTGAACCTGAAGATAATGGTCTTCAAACGTTTCTTCAGGTTCAAGGATCTGCTTAGAATAGGAGGATTGTCAGTTGTGCCCAATTATGCAAATGTTTCATGGGCTCGTTTCACCGAACATTTGTGCGGCAATACTAATGTAAGTTTATTTACCTATTTCTGATCTTTGTATTATACACACACACACACACACACACACACACACACACACACACACACACACACACACACACACACACACACACACACACACACACGAGGATCCAGCACCAGATTTAAGCTTAAGGTGGAGTCCAGCATGATGTTTGTTCTTTCTATATTAGGTGATTAGCCTACTCATTGGAATATCAGCAGGTTTGTGGGGCACGCAGACCTCAAAATTGGTATGAAATTTCATTTCAAGTGGCATGAAAAAGGTCTTATAAAATCAAAAATTATACTCAATGGAACCTGAAAATACAGAGATACAATCCATGCTGCTGGAGGTCCTCAAGATGGCCACCACCATTCCAACGCTTGTTCGTTGTCGGTAGTCATGCGCCGTCATCCATTGTGGGCTCCCAGCCCACGGAACCGCAGTGGTAGCCAGAGGGAGAGAAAAAGATGGATGAGGGAGGGATCCATTCTGATTAGAAGTATTTGACCTCACCCTCACATGCTTAGAGGGATCGATTGCCATTTATCTGTGTGGTAGAGAGCGTTGACGACTCTGGTCCCCCTCTGGCTCCTGGTATCTATGCTGACTGGGTGTCTTCTCCCTCCAGCAGCAGGCCTAGACTGGGGCTGAAAGCTCCTTTTTGTGGGAGCTCTTTAAATCAAATCAGGCCCAGTTGTGGCATGCCTGGGCCAACTCCCATCTCCAAGGAGCACAGCCAAGGGGGAGGAGTCTGCAATGAATCAATTAGAAAACACAAGGGAGAAACACAGCAAGCCATAGATCGTGTAAAATTAGAATGAGGTGAAAAATAAAAGCAAAATGGCGCACACTGCTGTTCATGCTCCCAGATGATTTTGAAGTTATAACATTTTGACCCTTAGGTCTCATCAGGAATCCATCCGTTGTAACAATAAAATCATCTGGGCGCATGAGGAAGTTCCCCTATAACTCCAGCACCTGCAAAAAAAACAGCATGTGATGTGTGTATTTTCTTCAGCTTTTGTACGAAAATTAAGGAATAGAAAATATATTAAATAAAAGGTCACTGCCAAAGAAATCATACAAAATTAGAATGAGGCACACAAAATATATTAAATAAAAAGGTCACTGCAACTCAAAACGCATATTAAAAAAAGAAAAAAGGTCTGGTCTCCAAATGGGGGAAAACCTATGGAAGGCAACTGTGTTTGCATAAGCATTTACAGTATAACTGGTGGTGAAGATCTAAGATTAATATTGTTAACAAGAAATTATGAAATAATATATTTTACAAAAATATAAACGCAACATGCAACAATTTTACAGTTCATATAAAGAATTCATTAGGCCCTAATCTATGGATTTCATATGAATGGGCAACCATGGTTGGGCAGGAGCATAGGCCCACCCATTTGGATTCCAGCCCCAGCCCCAGCCAATCAGAATTAGTTTTCCCCCACAAAAGGGCTTTATTACAGACTGAAATACTTCTGTTTCAACAGCTGTCTGGGTGGCTTTTCTCAGAAGATCCCGCAGGGGAAGAAGCCGGATGTGGAGGTCCTGGGCTGGCATAGTTACACGTGGTCTGTGGTTATGAGGCCGGTTGGACTTCCTGCTAAACTCTCAAAAATGACGTTGGAGGCAGCTTATAGGAGAAAAATAAACATTCAATACTCTGGCAACAACTCTGGTGGACATTCCTGCAGTCAGAATGCCAATTGTACGCTCCCTCAAAACTTGAGACATCTGCGGCATTGTGTTGTGTGACAAAACTGCACATTTTAGTGTGGCCTTTTGTCCCCAGCACAAGCTGCACACGTGTAATGACCATCCTGTTTAGTCAGCTTCTTGATATGCCACAACTATCAAGTGGAGGGACTACCTAGGCAAAGGAGAAATGCTCACTAACAGGGATGTAAATAAATGTGTGCACAGCATTTGAGAGAAATAAGCTTGGTGTGTGTATGGAAAAATTCAGGGATCTTTTTTCCAGCTCATGAAACATGTTGCGTTTATTTTTTTTGTCAGTATAAATCATTTAAAATCATAATAGCTACGAGGTCTACTCTTTATTTTCGACGTATACTGTTCATTTGCACCACACAAACCTCTTTCAAGATTGATCTTTTTGCACATACTGTGGTGTTGTGTTCTTCAAATGCATAAAAAATACACAGCAAATGTTTTTATTTAGTTTTTTTTCAAGCATGCCTTTTTATTAGGGCATTGACCAGAATCATTGCACCTATACAGTTTCTGTCCCGTTTAAAACCGCATGTCACAGTTCAAGGTACCCTTCTGACTGGATATGCGTATGTTTTTCAGCTTTTGTACCCTTCTGACTGAAACATTGTTCAAATTCAAATCTAAACAATATTGCTGAAACATGCAATGCACTGAGCAGTGAACAGATTTGTCCCTGTGTGTGTCCTCTTGAGTTCTCAAATCTTCTTTCATGGAGAAGTACTTGCCGCAGCAGAGTGCGTCATCATGTGTTTCTTCAGGGTTACATTAAGCCTAAAGCATTCACCACATTCATGACATCGATACGGTTTCTCTCCTGTGTGAGTCCTTAAGTGCTCTGTCAGTTTTTCCTTTCGGTTAAAGCACTTCCCACAATCTTGGCATTGATGCGGTTTCTCACCTGCATGAACTTGCATGTGGCGATTAAGATTTATAACACCTAGTCCACACACAGGGCACTTGCATGATTTCCCCCCTGTGTGACTCGCTATATGCGATCTCAGGTTTCCCTGCAGTTTGTAGCATTTGCCGCATTGCTTACAGCTGTATGGTTTTGTTCCAGTGTGGGATCTCATATGGTCTGTCAGGTGCTCTTTCCGTGTGTAGCATTTCCCACATACATTGCATTGAAATGGCCTCTCTCCTGTATGGAGCTTCTTGTGACGACTTAAGTGAGATAGAAATGTAAAGCATCTGGCACAGAAAGGGCACTTGTATGGTTTCTCCCCTGTGTGTATCCTCAGATGATCTATTAGTCTTGTGTTTAGAGCGAAGCATTTACCACAATAATGGCAGCAGTAAGGTTTCTCCCGTGTGTGTGTTAACATATGCACGTGCAGGCAATACTTGCGGTTAAAGCATTTACCACAGTCTTTGCACTCAAATGGTTTCTCACCTGTGTGAGTTCTCTTGTGCGTTTTCAAATGACATGGTCTGTCATAGGTTGCTGTGCATTCAGTACAACTGTAGGACCTCTTCCTTGTGTGATCCCTCAGTGGCTCAATCAGCTCACTGGTTGTCTTGACCTCAGCGCAGATGTAAGAGCTTTGTCCTTTCTTTAACTGTGTCCTCTTGATTTTTAGAGGCTTTAACTGTGTGAGGGGAGCATAACTGGTTGATTCTGATATTCCGTCATCCTCTTCATCAGGTTTTGTTTGGATCTGTTCAGCTGCAATTGTGGATAGGGAGTCCCTCTTGCTGTTTTTCCCAGTTTGGTGTGAGCCCTGATCACTGTCACTTTCCACACAGGGAATGAAGAACTCTGTGTCCTCTTGATCACTCCAAACCTGCTCAGAGTGCTGCTGGTCAGAGGGAACCTCGTCTTCAGAGACAGTGAGAGTGAGCTGCAGGGGGTCTGGAAGGAAAGACAGGAATTAACTTTCAAGACAAATCTACACATTTCAATAAATAATCTACCTCTGTGACTTGACTCTTAACATGATTTATTAGCTAATGTTAGCATCGCTCACATAGCATAGATATGACTGATGATGTAGGAGCCAAATAGTTAATTCAATCATTTTATGGTTCAAATCAATAATGAATTTCTGTTTTATGTTTAAATGCACAGTTAAACAGTTAAAAGGCCCATAGGCTCCAAGGCCAATTGGAAGTGACAGGAATGGCAGCCACACAGTCTTTTGACCACGAGTCCATGCAACCATGCCATCAAATCACATTTTTCAAATCAAATTGTATTTATCACATGCTTCGTAGACAACAGGTGTAGACTAGCAATGCTTACGGATCCATTTCCAACAATGCAGAGTTAAAGATTATATAATTTTTTTTTTTAAAAGATACACAGTTGAAGTCAGAAGTTTATATACACTCTGAATCGGAGGAGGATGGACAAAAATGTATGGCTTGTTTTCGGGTTTCAATCTTCAATAGTTTAAATCATTTAAATGATAGTAATAAATAAAAAAGACGTCAATTAATTCCAAATGGATATCTAAAACACAATCAAGACAATCAAATATATTTGGGACAGTATCAATGCGTGACATCACGTCTGTAACACAGCCTGCACCCACCCGCATTGTGTAAGATCGATTCAAATGTAAAAACTTTGCCGGCTTTAAATCTTCAATAGCTCGTCCACAAAGCGTGCCATGACAATGATATACTCTGAATCAAGGGAGGATGGACAACAACCCCCCCCCCCCTCCACCCAAAAGTGTGTTGTTGCCCCCTTTAAAAAAGTGCTTCTAATTTTCAATAGCTTATACAATTTAAATGAAAATAATAAATAAAAACATCAGTTAATTCTAAATGGATAGCAAAATTACACTCCAGACTAACATCAAACAAGTTTGAGTCAGTATCAATGCGTGACGTGATGTCCATAAGACAGCCTACACACGCGTTGTGTAAGAGCTATTGAAGATTGAAATCCCAAATTGTATTATGGTGTGGATTGTTCTCCATCAACTCTGTTTCAGAATATAGTCATGGCATACTTGGTTCAATAGCTATTGATGAGAGAACCGAATATCCAATATAAAACCAATTTTACCTCAGTCCCTTACACTCCTTAAGAGTACATTCTTGGGCTAACTTCCACCAGGGTTGCCATGTTCGCAGTTTTGCCCCCAGTAGCCCTTCACTTTATATGCCATTGTAGGCTACCATTTGATACAATACATATGTTGAAATCAAATCAAATTTTATTGGTAAAATTTACATACACATGGTTAGCAGATGTTAATGCGAGTGTAGCAAAATGCTTGTGCTTCTAGTTCCGACTATATGCAGTAATATCTAACAAGTAATCTAACAAATTCACAACTACCTTATACACACAAATACACACAAATGTAAAGAGATGAATAGAATATGTACAGTTGAAGTCGGAAGTTTACATACACTTAGGTTGGAGTCATTAAAACTTGTTTTTCAACCACTCCACAAACTTATTGTTAACAAACTATAGTCAGTTAGGACATCTACTTTGTGCATGACAAGTAATTTTTCAAACAATTGTTTACAGACAGATTATTTCACTTATAATTCACTGTATCACAATTACAGTGGGTCAGAAGTTTACATACACTAAGTTGACTGTGCCTTTAAACAGCTTGGAAAATTCCAGAAAATTATGTCATGGCTTTAGAAGCTTCTGATAGGCTAATTGACATCATTTGAGTCAATTGGAGGTGTACTTGTGGATGTATTTCAAGGCTTACCTTCAAAGATAGTGCCTCTTTACTTGACATCAAAAAAATTGTAGACCTCCACAAGACTGGTTCATCCTTGGGAGCAATTTCCAAACGCCTTAAGGTGCCACGTTCATCTGTACAAACAATAGTATGCAAGTATAAACACCATGGGACCACGCAGCCGTCATACCGCTCAGGAAGGAGACGCGTTCCTAGAGATGAACGGACAACAAGCAAAGGACCTTGTGAAGATGCTGGAGGAAACCGGTAGAAAATAATCAATATCCACAGTAAAACAAGTCCTATATCGACATAACCTGAAAAGCCACTGCTCCAAAACCACCATAAAAAAAGCCAGACTACGGTTTGCAACTGCACATGGGGACAAATATCATACTTTTTGGAGAAATGTCCTCTGGCCTGATGAAACAAAAATAGAACTGTTTGGCCATAATGTCCATCGTTATGTTTGAAGGAAAAAGGGGGAGGCTTGCAAACCGAAGAACACCATCCCAACCATGAAGCACGGGGGTGGCAGCATCATGTTGTGGGGGTGCTTTGCTGCTGTAGGGACTGGTGCCCTTCACAAAATATTTGGCATCATGAGGCAGGAAAACTATGTGGACATTTCAAGACATCAGTCAGGAAGTTAAAGCTTGGTCTCAAATGGGTCTTCCAAATGGACAATGACCCCAAGCATACTTCCAAAGTTGTGGCAAAATGGCTTAAGGACAAAAAAGTCAAGGTATTGGAGTGGCCATCACAAAGCCCTGACCTCAATCCTGTAGAACATTTAAAGGCAATGCTACCAAATACTAATTGAGTGTATGTAAACTTCTGACCCAATGGGAATGTGATGAAATAAATAAAAGCTAAAATAAATAAATCATTATCTTTACTATTATTCTGACATTTCACATTCTTAAAATAAAGTGGTGATCCTAACCACCCTAAAACAGGGAATTTTAACTAGGAATAAATGTCAGGAATTGTGCAAAACTGAGTTTAAATGTATTTGGCTAAGGTGTATGTAAATTTCCGACTTCAACCAATATAAATATATGGATGAGCAATGGCGTGCGGCATAGGCAAGATGCAGTAGATGGTATAGAATACAGTATATACAGTGGGGCAAAAACGTATTTCATCAGCCACCAATTGTGCAAGTTCTCCCACTTAAAAAGATGAGAGAGGCCAGTAATTTGCATCATAGGTACACTTCAACTATGACAGACAAATTGAGAAAAAAAATCCAGAAAATCACATTGTAGGATTTTTTATGAATTTATTTGCAAATGATGGTGGAAAATAAGTATTTGGTCACCTACAAACAAGTAAGATTTCTGGCTCTCACAGACCTGTAACTTCTTCTTTAAGAGGCTCCTCTGTCCTCCACTCGTTACCTGTATTAATGGCACCTGTTTGAACTTGCTACCAGTATAAAAGACACCTGTCCACAACCTCAAACAGTCACACTCCAAACTCCACTATGGCCAAGACCAAAGAGCTGTCAAAGGACACCAGAAACAAAATGGTAGACCTGCACCAGACTGGGAAGACTGAATCTGCAATAGGTAAGCAGCTTGGTTTGAAGAAATCAACTGTGGGAGAAATTATTAGGAAATGGAAGACATACAAGACCACTGATAATCTCCCTCGATCTGGGGCTCCACGCAAGATCTCACCCCGTGGAGTCAAAATGATCACAAGAACGGTGAGCAAAAATCCCAGAACCACACGGGGGGACCTAGTGAATGACCTGCAGAGAGCTGGGACCAAAGTAACAAAGCCTACCATCAGTAACACACTACGCTGCCAGGGACTCAAATCCTGCAGTGCCAGACGTGTCCCCCTGCTTAAGCCAGTACATGTCCAGGCCCGTCTGAAGTTTGACAACGGTCCCGTTCACGGGATGGGGTGTCACTAGAGGCAAGAGAGCATTTGGATGATCCAGAAGAAGATTGGTAGAATGTCATATGGTCAGATGAAACCAAAAAATAACTTTTTGGTGAAAACTCAACTTGTCGTGTTTGGAGGACAAAGAATGCTGAGTTGCATCCAAAGAACACCATACCTACTGTGAAGCATGGGGGTGGAAACATCATGCTTTGGGGCTGTTTTTCTGCAAAGGGACCAGGACGACTGATCCGTGTAAAGGAAAGAATGAATGGGGCCATGTATCGTGAGATTTTGAGTGAAAACCTCCTTCCATCAGCAAGGGCATTGAAGATGAAACGTGGCTGGGTCTTTCAGCATGACAATGATCCCAAACACACCACCCGGCAACGAAGGAGTGGTTTCGTAAGAAGAATTTCAAGGTCCTGAAGTGGCCTAGCCAGTCTCCAGATCTCAACCCCATAGAAAATCTTTGGAGGGAGTTGAAAGTCTGTGTTGCCCAGCAACAGCCCCAAAACATCACTGCTCTAGAGGAGATCTGCATGGAGGAATGGGCCAAAATACCAGCAACAGTGTGTGAAAACCTTGTGAAGACTTACAGAAAACGTTTGACCTCTGTCATTGCCAACAAAGGGTATATAACAAAGTATTGAGATAAACTTTTGTTATTGACCAAATACTTATTTTCCACCATCATTTGCAAATAAATTCATTAAAAATCCTACAATGTGATTTTCTGGATTTTTTCTTCTCATTTTGTCTGTCATAGTTGAAGTGTACCTATGATGAAAATTACAGGCCTCTCATCTTTTTAAGTGGGAGAACTTGCACAATTGGTGGCTGACTAAATACTGTTTCCCCCACTGTACATATGAGATGAGTAATGTAGGATATGTAAACATGATTAAAGTGGCATTATTTAAAGTGACTAGTGATACCTTTATTAATTCCCTTAATTTACGTGGCCAGAGATTTGAGTCTGTATGTAGGCAGCAGCCTCTCTGTGCTAGTGATGGCTGTTAAACAGTCTGATGGCCTTGAGATAGAAGCTGTTTTTCAGTCTCTTGTTCCCAGCTTTGATGCACCTGTACTGACCTCGCCTTCTGGATGATAGTGGGGTGAACAGGCAGTGGCTTGGGTGGTTGTTGTCCTTGATCTTTTTGGCCTTTCTGTGACATCGGGTGCTGTATGTGTCCTGGAGGGCAGGTAGTTTGCCCCGGCGATGCGTTGTGCAGACCACACCACTCTCTAGAGAGCCCTGCAGTGAAGAGCGGTGCAATTGCCGTACCAGGCGTTGATACAGCCCGACAGGATGCTTTCGATTGTGCATCTGTAAAAGTTTGTGTGTTTTAGATGTCAAGACACATTTCTTCAGCTACCTGAGGTTGAAGAGGCGCTGTTGCACCTTCTTCACCACGCTGTCTGTGTGGGTGAACCATTTCAGTTTGTGTATGCGTGATGTGTATGCCGAGGAACTTAAAACTTTCCACCTTCACCTACTGTCCCATCGATGTGGATAGGGGGGTGCTCCCTCTGCTGTTTCCTGTAGTCCACGATCATCTCTTTTGTTTTGTTGACGTTGAGTGGGAGGTTATTTTCCTGACACCACACTCCGAGGGCCCTCACCTCCTCCCTGTAGGCCGTCACGTCGTTGTTGGCAATCAGGCCTACCACCGTAGTGTCGTCTGCAAACTTGATGATTGAGTTGGAAGCGTGTATTACCAGGCAGTCGTAGTTGAACAGGGAGTACAGGAGATGGCTGAGAACGCACCCTTGTGGGGCCCCAGTGTTGAGGATCAGCGGGGTGGAGATGTTGTTTCCTACCTTCACCTCCATGGGGAGGCCCGTCAGAAACTCCAGGACCCAGTTGCATAGGGCGGGGTCGATACCCAGGGTCTCGAGCTTAATGACAAGTTTGGAGGGTACTACGGTGTTAAATGCTGAGCTGTAGCCAATGAACAGTATTCTTGCATAAGTATTCCTCTTGTCCAGATGGGATAGGGCAGTGTGCAGTGTGATTGCATCGTCAGTGGACCTATTGGGACGGTAGGCAAATTAGAGTGGGTCTAGGGTATCAGGTAGGGTGGTGGTGATATGATCCTTGACTAGTCCCTCAAAGCACTTCATGATGACAGAAGTGAGTGCAATGGGGCAATAGTAATTTAGTTCAGTTACCTTAGCTTTCTTGGGAACAGGAACAATGGTGGCCATCTTGAAGCATGTGGGGACAACAGACTGGGATAGGAATTGGTTGAACATGTCCGTAAACACACCAGCCAGCTGGTCTGAGCATGCTCTAAGGACGCGGCTAGGGATGCCGCCTGAGCCGGCAGCCTTGCGAGGGTTAACACGTTGAAATGTTTTACTCACGTTGGCCGCAGAGAAGGAGAGCCCATAGGCTTTGGTAGCAGGCCGTGTCAGTGGCACTGTATTGTCCTCAAAGAGAGCAAAGAAGTTGTTTAATTTGTCTGGGAGCAAGACATCGATGTCCCCGACGGGGCTGGTTTTCTTTTTGTAATCCGTGATTGACTGTAGACCCTGCCACATACATCTCGCGTTTGGGCTGTTGAATTGCGACTCTACTTTGTCTCTATACTGAAGCTTTTTTGATTGCCTTGTGGAGGGAATAGCTACACGGTTTGTATTCGGTCATGGTTCCGGTCACCATGCCATGATTAAATGCGGTGGCTAGCACTTTCAGTTTTGGGCGAATGCTGCCATTAATCCACGGTTTCTGGTTAGGGAAGGTTTTAATAGTCACAGCGGGTATGACATCTCCTATGCACTTGCTAATAAACTCGCTCAATCTTGAAGCGTGGAATCCGATTGGTCAGACCAGTGTTGTATTGATCTGAGCATGAGCATTTCCTGTTTAAGTTATAGGCTGGGAACAACAAAATATTCACAGCTGTGACTATAATTGAAGAGAATTCTCTTGGAAAATAATGCGGTCGGCATTTGATTGTAAGGAATTCTAGGTCAAGTGAACAAAAATTTACTTGAGTTCCTGTATGTTGTTGTGATTACACCATGAGTCGTTAATCATAAGGCATACACCCCCGCCCTTCTTTTTACTAGAGAGATGTTTGTTTCTGTCGGCGCGATGTGTGAAGAACTCGGGTGGCTGTACCGACTGACAATGTATCACAAGTGAGCCATGTTTCCGTGAAACAGAGAATGTTCCAATCTCTGATGTCTCTCTGGAAGGCAACTCGTGCCCTAACTTTGTCCACCTTGTTATCTAGAGCATTGACGAGTAATATGCTAGGAAGCGGTGGATGGTGTGCTCGCCTGAGTCTGACCAGTAGGCTGCTCCATCTGCGGCGAACACGCTGTTTTGGGTTGGTCTCTGGGATAAGATCACATGCCAGGGTGGAGATCCGAGCAAAGGATCCGCTTCGGGAAAGATATATTCCTGGTTGTAATTATGGTAAGTTGACATCGCTTTTATATCCAATAGTTCTTCCCGGCTGTATGTAATAACACTTGAGATTTTCTGGGATAACAATGTAAGAAATATTACCCAAAAAAAACAACTAGTAACTGCATAGTTTTGTAAGGACCTGAATGAAGCGAGGCGACCATCTCTGCCGGCGCCACCATCTCTAAAAATTACTGGAATCATTGCAAATCAATTTGTGCCACTTGCACAAATTGGAGCTGGCAAAAAATAGATTTAATACATAGCCGATAACTTCAGTGTATTGTTGTAACCTTGTGTTATTATGCAATTATTAATGGAAATGTTTAGTTAATTAAATTGGAAGTTATCAAAGCTCTATTGCAATTGCCGATCAGTTGTTAGAACGCATTAGAATGACAGTAACAGTCAGTCTGATTAGGCTAGAGGTAAAAAAAAATAAACACTGGCTGTTGTTGACAATCATATTCAGTTCATATACATATTATGAATATTTCATTTAGTGATTGAAATTACAACCCCGTCCTCAGTATCCTATTTCAGCAGGCTAGTGGGCTCCAGAAGCACTTCTTACCTCGAAATCGCCAAACTGTTCACGTTGAATAAATGAGTCTTAATTTGAATGCATCCAGCTGCTAAATTGTTCAGTTTCCATCTTGCCTTCCTTTTTCCTAGGCTACTGTAGACTATCTGAAATTAGATGTAGGCCTTTCATTGATTTTAGGCTACCTGCATCTAGCTAAGAAACCATGGAAATTTGAATTTCAATCATAAACCCAGACTTTAGTCTGTAGCCTATGCCTATTGAAATGACAAGTCCATCTCGCAAATGGTCCATTAATAACTGTTTGTAGTCTTAACATTTGGCACATAATGGCACAATTGCCAGAAACGGCACAATTGCCAGAAAATAGCCCACCAAAATGTTTTTGTTAAAAGAAATACATTTGTCCAAGTGTTTCTTGCTCAGAGATTGAGAACCCCTGTCCAACTTTCATCACTCAAACTCACCTGTCAGATTTATCTATAGTTATGCACATGCCAAAAGGCCTGAATGTTGATTGGTTGAAAGCCGTGGTATATCAGCCCATATACCTTGGGTATGACAAAAAATTACTTTTATGTTGGTAACCAGTTTATAATAACAATAAGGCATCATGGGGTTTGTGGTATATAACAAAAAATTACTTTTATGTTAGTAACCAGTTTATAATAACAATAAGGCACCCTGGGGTTTATGGTATATGGCTAATATACCACTGCTAACTGCTGTATCAAGGCACTCCGCATTGCCATAAGTCTTAGCAGTGGTATATTGGCCTTATACCATACCCCCTCGTGCCTTATTGCTTAATCATAGCAGACATCCATTGATGGAAAATTATCTGGCGAGTTTAATAAGGGCAAATTACATTTTATATAGCAATATATTCAAATTAGTTTATTACGTCATGTCAAGTAAGCAATAATCATTATTTTTGATGAAATTTAGCTTCTAAATTTAGCTTCTAACGTAGTTCCAAATTACGTCGATATTCCTTCTTAATTGGCTCAATAACATTATGGGGAAATGGTTTATTGTATAAATGTGGCAACTCTCTGTGGGGGGAAAAGGGGGCTAGTTTTCAGGCCTTTGGGGCAAGTTAAGTGGTCATTGGGCAATGTTTTTTTTAGCTGGACCTGGCAACCCTGACTTCCAACACTCTCCATTGTGCCTAAATCACTAAGAAGGAATGCTCTGGACAAGAGCGTCTGTTAAATGACGCATTTAAAAATGTAATGTAAACATATAAACTTGCCTACCTGCTTTATGTAATTTCAGATCGGGATTAAAAACCGAATCCAGCAGCCTCTGCAGGCGTTGATTCTCCTCCTTTGAACGTGACATCTCATCATGGTACTCTGCAAACGCCTTTTCCACTACCACGGATATCTCTACAGCCACTGTTGTTAATCGATCGGAGAGAAACGCTTGCAACAACTGTAATTTTGACATTTTGGTTGAAATGTCCGTCTACTTGTTCTATTTTTGTGATTCGGTTAATACGACACTTCATCAACGTCTCGTCAGCAACACTTAAATAAGTATTTCCGGGTCACGGAATATCGACATTTTTCAAAATATAGGTCCCGCACGTCATAGTAGAAAAGTATCAATAACCTGCATTGATTCATGATAAATGAAACATTATTCTGTAAACATTGATTCATATTTAAATGACATTTGCATTAAATGTGGGTTTTAAAACATGTTCCAAGTTCAAATAAATGCCCCAATGTGAATCACTGTATATGGAATACATATTGACTTAAAGTTCAAAAACTATTCTGGGTGGCACAGTAAAAGTATTGTAGGGAATACTCAGTAGGGTCTGTAGAATGCATATATGGTGCCATTTCATGGGGCTCTGAATAATACGAAGTGTTGTTGGCCTTTTACTCCACCCATTCCATTAGCCACATAAGATTCTTTGTGCTGATGTAAAAGTGGGTTGGGGAGTATTCTGTACGGTCTGTATAATCCATATATGGTGTAATTTCATGGGGCTCTGAATAATGCAGAGTATTGTTGGACATTTACTGTGGTCAAAGAGCAGAAATGGGGTGCCTGTGTAACGGATGTGAAACGGCTAGCTTAGTTAGCGGTGGTGCGCGCTAAATAGAGTTTCAATCGGTGACGTCACTTGCTCTGAGACCTTGAAGTAGTAGTTCCCCTTGCTCTGCAAGGGCCTTCGTGGGTGACTGTTGTTAATGTGTGCAGAGGGTCCCTGGTTCGCCCGAGGGGACGGTCTAAAGTTATACTGTTACGCCTGGACACTATACGGTTCAAGCTGAAGGCAAAACACCCCAAGAACAAGCAGGAACAAGCTAGCCTTAAAAATTGTCAAAGACTCCAGTCACCCTAGTCATAGACTGTTCTCTCTGCTACCGCACTGCAAGCGGTACCGGAGGGCCAAGTCTAGGTCCAAGCGGCTCCTAAATAGCTTCTACCCCCAAGCCATAAGACTCCTGAACAGCTAACTATTTACTGCTGCCCTTTGTATTTGTCACATGCGCCGAATACACCTTACAGTGAAATTACTTATAAGCCCTTAACCAACAATGCAGTTTTAAGAAAATACCTAAATAAAGTAAGAGATAAGAATAACAAATGATTAATTTGATTTAAACTGAAGACAGCCGCAGTAAATCACCAGGGAAGAAACCCAGCATCTGGTGATTCCTAGTTTGTTAATTTACTTTTGAGCCCCTAAAATTGGGGGGCTATGTATAAAAATGGTTGTAATTCCTACACGGTTCATACAATAATTTTGACAAAACCCTTAAATTAAAGATGAAAGTCTACACTTAAAGCACATCTTGATTGTTGACTTTCAAAACCATTGTGGTGGCGTACAGAGCCAAAATTATGCAAATTGTGTACAAATAGTTATGGACCTGACTGTATATCACTTTCCCAAGGCACATCAATGAACAGGTTATAGAGCAAACAACAACATTATCACAACACATAGGCTGTAATGTTGGAGGGGGGGGGGGGTGGCTTGACTTACCCAGTGATTTTACCCACGCACCGCCAAGACCAATAGGAACTCTCATTTGCAACTGTTGGACTAATGATTACACCCTAGATCAGCTAGATGCAGGCAAGAGTGTGCAACGCGGTATTGAATGTGTCACTGTCTGTCACCTTGATTACTCAAAATTCGCTCGGCCTGTGTACCTACATTGTAAACCTTCATTCATGGGCTGAATGAAAAATTAGGTTGTAGCAACCTCATGACGGGTACATGGAAAATGTAGTAGCCTAAACCTATCGATGTTACATTGAGCTGGGCAAATGAATGACAGTCATCCAATATGCTGTAATAGAAATAAGCCCAAGCTCATAAAAAAAAGTATCATCCTCCCTCATTTTAAATGGCACCGACCACCACTAAAGTGATTTGCATTGTGGCCAATGTAATGGGCATAGTAAAAGGCCAGCAACACTGTATTATTCAGAGCCCCATGAAGTGAAACCATATATAGATTCTACAAACCCTACTGAGTACTCCCCGTTTTTCCCGTACAGTGCTATATTTGTGCCATATTGTCACGCCCTGTGACATGGGTATTTATGTGGTGTGTTTTGTCTAGGGTTTTTTTGTAGGTTATGGGATTGTGGTTTAGTGAAGTAGTCTAGGTAAGTCCATGGTTGCCTAGAGTGGTTCTCAATCAGAGGCAGGTGTTTATCGTTGTCTCTGATTGGGAACCATATTTAGGCAGCCTTATTCTTTGAGTGTTTCGTGGGTGATTGTTCCGGTCTCTGTGTTTGTTGCACCAGATAGGGCTGTGTCGGTTTTTCACGTTATGTTTTTGTAATTGTTCGTTATCATCTTTATTAAAGATGTATAAAGATAACCATGCTGCATTTTGGTCCTCCTCTCTTTCACCGGAAGAAAACCGTAACAGAATCACCCACCACAACAGGACCAAGCAGCATGGTGACGGGCAGCGGCAGCAGGAGCAGCGAAATCCAGATTTCTGGACATGGGAGGAAATCTTGGACGGTAAAGGACCCTGGGCACAGCCAGGAGAATATCGCGGGAGGCGGCGAAGATTAGCACGGCGACGCGGATGGAAGCCCGAGAGTCAGCCCCAAAAATTTCTTGGGGGGTGGCACACAGGGAGTATGGCGACGCCAGGTAGGAGACCTGCGGCAACGTCCTGTGCTTACCGGGGGGCTAGAGAGACCGGGCAGGCACCGTGTTATGCTGTGGAGCGCATGGTGTCGCCAGTGCGGGTGCATAGCCTGGTGCGGTACCTACCAGCTCCTCGTATCGGCCGGGCTAGAGTGGGCATCGAGCCAAGTGTCATGAAGCCGGCTCTACGCATCTGGTCTCCAGTGCGTCTCCTTGGGCCGGCTTACATGGCACCAGCCTTGCGCACGGTGTCCCCGGTTCGCTTGCATAGCCCAATGCGGGCTATTCCACCTCGCCGCACTGGCAGGGCGACCGGGAGCATTCAACCAGGTAAAGTTGGGCAGGCTCGGTGCTCAAGAGCTCCAGTGCGCCTGCACGGTCCGGTCTATCCAGTACCACCTCCACGCACCAGCCCTCCGGTTGCAGCTCCCCGCACCAGGCTTCCTGTGTGTGTCCTCGGCCCAGTACCACCAGTGCCAGCACCACGCACCAGGCCTACAGTGCGCTCCGCCTGTCCAGCGCCGCCGGAGTCTCCTGCCTGTCCAGCGCCGCCAGAGCCTCCCTCTCCAGCGCCGCCGGAGCCTCCCTCCTCTCCAGCGCCGCCGGAGCCTCCCTCCTCTCCAGCGCCGCCGGAGCCTCCCTCCTCTCCGGCGCCGCCAGAGCCTCCCTCCTCTCCGGCGCCGCCGGAGTCTCCCGCCAGCATGGAGCAGCCGGAGTCGCTAGAGCCGCCAGTCAGCCAGGACCTTCCAGTCAGCCAGGATCTTCCATTCAGCCAGGATTCGCCATTCAGCCAGGATTCGCCATTCAGCCAGGATTCGCCATTCAGCCAGGATTCGCCATTCAGCCAGGATTCGCCAGTCAGCCAGGATCTGCCAGAGCCATCAACCTGCCTGAGCTTCCTCTCAGTCCCGAGCTACCCCTCAGTCCCGAGCTACCCCTCAGTCCCGTGCTACCCCTCAGTCCCGTGCTACCCCTCAGTCCCGTGCTATCCCTCAGGCAAGTGAGTTAAGAACAAATTCTTATTTTCTATGATGGCCTAGGAACAATGGGTTAACGGATTTTTAACCTGCCGCCCCAGGTAGCCTAGTGGTTAGAGACAAAGTGAAGTCGCAATTCAATGGCTCAGACACGAGACGTATGTGGCAGGGTCTACAGATAATCAGGACTACAAAAGGAAAACTAGCCACGTTTAAATGTCGGACTCATGTCGGCCACGGAGAAGGAGTGCCCACAGTCCTTGGTAGCGGGCCACGTCGGTGGCACTGTAGGATCCTTAAAGTGGGCAAAGAAGGTGTTTAGTTTATCTGGAAGCAAGACGTCAGTGTTAGTGTTCGGCCCAGACGGCATCCCTCAGAGTATGCGCACACCAGCTGGCTGATGTGTTTACGGACATATTCAATCTCTCCCTATCCCAGTCTGCTCTCCCCACATGCTCCAAAATGGCCACCATTGTTCCTGTACCCAGGAATGCAAAGGTAACTGAACTAAATGACTATCGCCCCGTAGCACTCACTTCTGTCATGAAGTGCTTTGAGAGACTAGTCAACATTCATCACCCCCTATACACATCGATGGACAGCAGTGGAGAAGGTGGAAAGTTCCTCGGCGTACACATCACTGACAAACTGAAATGGTCCTACCACACAGACAGTGTGGTGAAGAAGGTGCAACCTCAGGAGGCTGAAGAAATTTGGCTTGTCAACTAAAACCCTCACAAACTTTTACAGATGCACAATTGAGAGCATCCTGTCGGGCTGTATCCCGCCTGGTACGGCAACTGCACTGCCCACAACTGCAGGGCTCTCCAGAGGGTGGTGCGGTCTGCACAACGCATCACCGGGGGCAAACCTTCTGCCCTCCAGGACACTTACAGCACCCGATGTACCAAACGCGATCATGACAAGCAGTTTAAAATATCAAAACAAACTCTAAACCAATTACATTAATTTGGGGACAGGTCGAAAAGCATTAAACATTTATGGCAATTTAGCTAGCTAGCTTGCACTTGCTAGCTAATTTGCCCAATTTAGTGAGGTTGCTGTTGCTGGCTAATTTGTCCTGGGATATAAACATTGAGTTGTTATTTTGAGGTGGCAGGGTAGCCTAGTGGTTAGAGCGTTGGGCTAGTAACCAGAAGGTTGCAAGTTCAAACCCCTGAGCTGACATAGTACAAATCTGTCATTCTGTCCCTGAACAGGCAGTTAACCCACTGTTCCTAGGCCATCATTGAAAATAAGAATTTGTTCTTAACTGACTTGCCTGGTTAAATAAAGGTAAAATATTTATTTTTATTTTTAACCTGAAATGCACAAGGTCCTCTACTCCGACAATGAATCCACACATAAACTGGTCAACCCAATCATTTCTAGTCATCTATCCCCCTTCCAGGCTTTTTCTTCTTTGAACTTATATGGTTAATTACCACAACGACCGACAACACAGTTCATCTTTCATTCACCCACGTGGGTATAACCAATGAGGAGATGGCACGTGGATATCTGCTTCTATAAACCAATGGGAGATGGGAGAGGCAGGATTTGCAGTGGGATCTGCGTCACAAATAGAACGGACTTCTATTTTAGGCCTTGGCAACGCAGATGCTCGTTGACGCATGCGAGCAGTGTAGGTGCAATAATTGAATAATATAGATTTCTAAACTTATTTTGCAACGGTCGCACATGCGAGTGGTGTAGTCAGGGTATTAGCCTTTGCCACTCTGACATTGCTCATCCATAAATGTATATATTATTATTCCATTCCTTACTTAGATTTGTGTGTATTAGGTATTTGTTGTGGAATCGTTAGATATTACTTGTTAGATATTGCTGCACTGTCGGAAATGTCGCTACACTTGCAATAACATCTGCTAACCATGTGTATGTGACCAATAAAATTGTATTTAATTTAATTTGCTTCAACATTCACCTTCTGCTACCATTTCTGTCAAGCCGTCTACGCATACAGTTTGACGCATACGTTCGATCAATCCAATTTATGCACAACACCGGAACGCGCTGCAACGGAATGCTGCAAGGAAAATGCAGCTTTTCATTGGAAATGAATGTAATTCTGGCGTACTAAAATGAAAAACGCTGTCGATGTGTTCGAAGTAAGGGGGACACTGGTGTGTTCATGCAGGAACCAATGGGTGCTCGATGTGGGGCGTTAATGCAGGAACCAATGAGATGCTGTATCATAAACATAGCTTTTACAGCGGACTTTTATTTTAGAGGTTACATGCAAAAACCGGAAGTAAATGTTTTGTTTATATATTTTTATTTAAAATACCAGGTCAACAATTTACATTGTTACATCATTCAAAACAGAACGCAGGTATTAACAATAAAATACTAAAACATACAAAAAATATCAATGAAATAATAAAAAAATCAACTATTCTAGTGCAATTGTAATCACTCTGAAAAAGTCTTATTATAATGATTCAGGAAAATGTTATTCTTGCTGTTATTCACTAGGGTTAATGTTTTAATAAGATAGTTAAATTCAAATATGTGTAATTTTTGTATAGTATTTTGGAATTTTTGTTTATGTATAAAGTATTTGGGAACAAGAATAAAACAGGGAAACAGAAATGGTGTTATCGCCACCTTCTGTACTAGAGAAGGAGCGCATGTAAACTGATTGAAACGTGCCTATCATCACAATTGCGGAGCTCCATAAACGTGTTCGCCCGACGGGAATTCAAATGTGTAGGCTACTACAGTAAGGTTACTGATATATTTGAAAGCGGTTCTAGTTTTACAACGGGAACCTCAGGCACGAGAGAGACATAGAGAGAGCGAGAAAGAGTGTACTTTCAAAGTTGGCCTACTCACCGAGTATTCTACGGGGAGGTCCATTATTGACGAGAAAATATAAATAGAGGTAAGCCTACATTTCCCCTGGCAATGTTGCTATTTTCAGCCAATGTATAGATTACAGACCTAGCTAACATACTAATTGATGCTAATGTGCTGTGCAAACTATTTTAATTGTATATTTCCAGAACTATTTTCCGACACACACACAGAATCACCATTTATTATTATAACTGCAACTTGTAATACCATTTGGGAAGAGTTTTGAATACATGGTCATGGAAACAAGCAATTTCTTATCATCATGACAACATCTTCAAAATCACACCAACGTCCCTTAGGAGAGTTAGTATTATAGTGCTGTCTTTCCTTCACATAGGCTACTTAGGGTTACTAATTTACTAATTCAATATTTATCCAATTCCGTAGCAACCACGTGATGATTCAAATGTCTCTCCTCATGTTTTGTTTTTTTTCAAATCAAAATCAAATTTGATTTGTCACATACAACAAGTACAACAAGTGTAGCCCTTACCGTGAACTGCTTACTTACAAGCCCTTGACAAACAATGCAGTTTTATGAAACTAAAGTAAAACATAAAAAAAGTAACACAATAAAATAATGAAAATGAGGCTATATACAGGGGGTACCTGTGGAGTGAGGAACGAGAAAGGGTGTCAGAGAGAAACTTTCCCCTGGTTCCAGATAAAAGACAGAAATAAACTTTCCCTAGAGAATAACATTTCAGAATTCCAAGCATTCCTGGAGCTGTTCCCTCCCTTGTATTGACTTTCCTTCTTTTGGAAGAGGAACATTGAGCCCCACTGACTGCCCAACTCATACCCACAGATAAAGGCAGGCTGATCAGCCCTACAGTACAATTTCATCATAGGACAAGAATACTTTATGTGGTCTTATAGGCTGGTATAGGAATGTAGGATGTTTTCTATTACAAATGTGTTAACTTCCATCTCTACAGTGAATTCGGAAAGTATTCAGACCCCTTCACTTTTTCCACATTTTGTTACGTTACAGCCTTATTCTAAAACTGATTCAATGTTTCTCCCCCCCAAATCTACACACAATACCCCGTAATGATAAAGTGAACACAGTTTTTTAGACATTTTAGCAAATGTATTAAAAATTAAAAAACAAATACCTTATTTATGTAAGTATTCAGACCCTTTGCTATGAAACTCAAAATTGAGCTCAGGTGCATTCTGTTTCCATTGATCATCATTGAGATGTTTCTAAAACTTGATTGGATTCCACCTGTGGTAAATTAAATTGATTGGACATGATTTGGAAAGGCACACACCTGTCAGTAAAAGGCACATGACAGCCCGCTTGGAGTTTGCCAAAAGGCACCTAAAGACTCAGACCATGAGAAACAAGATTCTCTGGTCTGATGAAACCAAGATAGAACTCTTTGGCCTGATAGATAGAACTCTTTGGCCTGATAGATAGAACTCTTTGGCCTGATAGATAGAACTCTTTGGCCTGATAGATAGAACTCTTTGGCCTGATAGATAGAACTCTTTGGCCTGATAGATAGAACTCTTTGGCCTGATAGATAGAACTCTTTGGCCTGATAGATAGAACTCTTTGGCCTGATAGATAGAACTCTTTGGCCTGATAGATAGAACTCTTTGGCCTGATAGATAGAACTCTTTGGCCTGATAGATAGAACTCTTTGGCCTGATAGATAGAACTCTTTGGCCTGATAGATAGAACTCTTTGGCCTGATAGATAGAACTCTTTGGCCTGATAGATAGAACTCTTTGGCCTGATAGATAGAACTCTTTGGCCTGATAGATAGAACTCTTTGGCCTAGATAGAACTCTTTGGCCTGATAGATAGAACTCTTTGGCCTGATAGATAGAACTCTTTGGCCTGATAGATAGAACTCTTTGGCCTGATAGATAGAACTCTTTGGCCTAGATAGAACTCTTTGGCCTGATAGATAGAACTCTTTGGCCTGATAGATAGAACTCTTTGGCCTGATAGATAGAACTCTTTGGCCTGATAGATAGAACTCTTTGGCCTGATAGATAGAACTCTTTGGCCTGATAGATAGAACTCTTTGGCCTGATAGATAGAACTCTTTGGCCTGATAGATAGAACTCTTTGGCCAAGCGTCACATCTGGAGGAAACCTGGCACCATTCCTACGGTGAAGAATAGAGGTGGCAGCATCCTGCTGTGGGGATGTTTTTCAGCGGCAGTGATTGGGAGACTAGGCAGAATTGAGGGAAAGATGAACGGAGCAAAGTACAGAGAGATCCTTGATGAAAACCTGCTCCAGAGTGCTCAGGTCCTCAGACTGGGGCAAAGGTTCACCTTCCAACAGGACAACGACCCTAAGCACACGGTCAAGACAACACAACACAGGAGTGGCTTTGCAACAATGTCCTTGAGTGGCCCAGCCAGGACTTGAACCCGATCGAACATCTCTGGAGAGACCTGAAAATAGCTGTGCAGCAACGCTCCCCATGCAACCTGACAGAGCTTGAGAGGATCTGCAGAGAAGAATGGGAGAAACTCCCCAAATACAGGTGTGCCAAGCTTGTAGCGTCATACCCAAGAAGACTCAAGGCTGTAATCGCTGTCAAAGGTGCTTCAACAAAGTACAATTAAAACTTTTTTTTTTTAAATCATGTTTTTTTTACTTTGACATTGTGTGTAGGTTGAGGGGAAAAAACAATTGAATACATTTTTTAATAACCTTTTATTTAACTAGGCAAGTCAGTTAAGAACAAATTCTTATTTACAATGATGGCCTACCGGGGGAACAGTGGGTTCATTGTTCTGCCTTGTTCAGGGGTAGAACGACAGATTTTTACCTTGTCAGCTCGGGTTATTTGAGCCAGCAACCTTTCGGTTACTGGCCCAACCTTCTAACCACTGGGCTACCTGCCGCCCCGAAAAGTCAAGTGGTCTGAATACTTTCCAAATGCGTTGTATGTCATGACAACCAACTAAGGACCATCAAAGTGACTTATCATTCATATCGATATATTTCTTGTTGTTGTACATTGCAGCAATATGCTTACAGTACGTGAATGTGTTGGTGTTATGCCAATGCAGAGCTTAGTAAACATAGCGAGAGCACAGACACGGCCTCCTCCATATGCTCGCCCACACCTCAACAGTCCAATGCGGATGAACTGATGAACTCTAACTTCTCAGTTGCCTACTGTTTACATTGACTTGCACAAGCCGAGAGAAAATGGAACAGGCATACCCCAAGTTTGGGCTTTGATATTTGGCCATGTTTTTTCTGTTGTGTTCACTAACAAGGACAAGGTTTTAAAAAGTATTTGAAAAACAGTTTAAACAGGAATGATAAAAAAGGGGGGATGGAGAAGGCAGGGGGTGTGTTTTGGTTTTACTCCTGCCGCTGGTGTTTATTTCCCTGAGAGTTTTGTAGGCGACTTGTGGCTCCCTCTAGGTGTGGCAACATTCGGGTCGGGATAATTATCACAAACACTGGCTCCACTGAGAGTGGACATGCCAAACCAGCTCTGTGTTGTGTGTGTGTGTGTGTGTGTGTGTGTGTGTGTGTGTGTGTGTGTGGAAGAGGGAGAAAGAGAAATGGGTCATAATAAATAATACATATATTTTTATTGTCAGTTGCACACAAGGTCCAACCAAAACCTGACTTCTGCTTTTAACCCAACCTCTCTGAATTGGAGAGGTGCTGGGGGCTTCCACATTGGGTGCTCGTGGAGCTGTTGTTGTGGAGGGGTTAACTGCCTTGCTCAAGGGTAGAATGACAGATGTTTTCACCTTGGGGATTTAAACTAGCAACCTTTCAGTTACTGGCCCAATGCTCTAACCACTAGGCTAAAGATTGTAGAGCGTTTGTTTGTGTGGTAAAAGCATGTGTAGTGAGTATGTGTGTGTATTCCTGGACAATGCACAGAGAAGCCCTTTTAGGCACAAGTGGGAGGAAAGATTTGTTCATACAGGTGCTGCCTTCTAAAGGGCCTTCTAAAATATAAAGGGAGAGGGAAATGTACAACTAGCACTAGACAGGCTGTACTGTATACACACACTTCACAAAATGTACCATTGTGCCTCTTGTTAGGTTGGTTGTAAGATCAGATGCAGATGTGAACAAGGTCATGTTGGATCTATTTTGAAGTGTCTTTTGTTTGTTTACTATTGTGTGGGAGTGCTGAAGTTAAGTAAATGGAGTGAAAAACCAAATGCCTCAACCACACTCTTCCTCCCTCTCAGTCTCACCACACACCCTTTACACAACAATTAACATTTGGGCAACAATAACATCTGTCTCTTGTTCAGTCTCTCTTCTTTCTCTCTCTCTTCTCTGTCTCTGTTTCTGTCTCTCTCTCTCTCTCTCTCTCTCTCTCCCTCGTTTTCAATTTTTCTCTCCCCATTTATATTTATTTTGTATTTCAGTGAGACTACATTGATTTACTCTTTACTGCATTTCACACTCTGTTGTCCAGACTGTCATGAATGAATGATTGCTTGCCAATCATTCTGTGGGGAGTTCCCTAAAGATAAGTACACTGAAATAGAAGGCCCACACATATTTTGATGGTTTACATGGGGCTATTTCGACCTCTGGAGAGTGACCGGGTATCAAGAGCTAATCTTGATATCCTGTAATCTGGCATAGTAGTGAGATTGAGTGCTTGTAAAGATGGAGGCTTCATTCAGTCCACAACTCAATACTCCTGTGGTAAAACTCTGTCACACATGAACATGTAACTAGCTGACTGAGGAGCTTTCTTGTATATCTGATCGGTTTGATATGGTGTTATTGTGTATACTGTGATAATGGTCTTATGCTATGTTGTATAGGCCTTTAGTGCAGAAAAGGTGCTTTAGTACATGACATTAACTATTATAACACTGAAAAAGCCTAACACACTGTTGTGAATTTGGGGGATAGAGCCAGGCGCTGGACTTGAACCAGGGACCTCATGCATGTCAGCACAATCCACAACCACTTTGTTGAAGAGCCTGCTCTTGATAGTCAGCAGGCCGCATTGTGCTGTATTTTAGACATGGTTTCTCCATTATCTATTTATTTAATGTAAATCAGTCCTTTTTAAAGACTCATTTTCCACTCTGCTGTTCAGCTCATCCTCCCCGCTGCTCTCCTCCAGTTCGCAAATATTATAAATGCCGCTGAAATGTCACACTGCAGCTAATATGACACTTCGTCATTGAACAAATAACCATTTCAGTTCAGGGTGTTTTATGTAATTATATCCTCAATTAGTTCCCAGTGTCTGTCACACTTAGTTAGCGTATAAGCATATTATACTGAACAAAAATATAAACGCGACATGCAACAATTTCAAAGATTTTACTGAGTTACAGTTCATAGAGGGAAACCAGACAATTTAAATAAATAAATTAGGCCCTAATCTATGGATTTCACTTGACTGGGCAGGGGCGCAGCCAATTCGTTTGTTTGTAGAAGTACCATTTAGGCGATTACAGCTTTGAGTCATTTTGGGTATGTCTGTATCAGCTTTGCACATCTGGATTTGGGGATTTTCTTACATTTTTCCTTGCAGATTTTCTGAAGCTCTGTTAAATTAAGTGGGGAGCCATGCTCCCCATCCAACCTAACAGAGCTTGAGATGATCTGCAGAGAAGAATGGGAGAAACTCCCCAAATACAGGTGTGCCAAGCTTGTAGCGTCATACCCAAGAAGACTCGAGGCAGTAATCGCTGCCAAAGGTGCTTCAACCATGTACTGAGTAAAGGGTCTGAATGCTGATGTAAATGTGACTAATTGTTTTCAACAATTTCTACAAAGCTGTTTTCACTTTGTCATTATGAGGTATTGTGTGTAGATTGATGAGGGGAAAAAACGATTTAATCCATTTTAGAATAAGGCTTTAGTGTAGCAAAATGTGTAATAATCAAGGGGTCTGAATACTTTCCAAATGCACTGTAAATGCCTAGAATTATGTTTTGTTAATGTCAGTATTGTATGTAGCTTACAATTTATGCCTTGTATGTGAATCCATTCATTTTACAAAGGTGTTAAATAATACTTGCTTTGATATTAATTTCTCATGACCATTCCTTGATCTTAGTCAGCTAAACGCATAATACTAGATTGCATGTGTTTTTTCTAGAATGTTAACTGGAGTCTGCTATTCAGTTTAATAGACTTTGTTAACATGCACATTACATAGTCTTATCATGGGTTGCATGGAAGGTATACAGTGCCTTCAGAAAGTATTCATACCCCTTGACTTATTCAATATTTTGTTGTTACAGCCTGAATTCACAATTGATTAAATAGATTTTTTTCTCATCTATTTACACACAAAACCCCATAATGACAAAGTGAAAACATGTTTTTAGACATTTTTGCAAATGCATTGTAAATGAAATACAGAAATATATGCCAATTACCAGACACTTTTATCCAAATTACTTATAGCAGTGTGTGTCTACAGTACATTTTCATATGGGTGGCCCCAGTGGGAATCAAACCCACAATCATAACTCAGCAAGTACCATGCTTTTCCAAATGAGCCACACAGGACTCCATGGAGGCTACATGCAGATCACCAGTCATGGATTGGGGTTTCGTCTTGTGAAGTTGCTAGATGGTGATTTGCTGTCTTCAGAGAGGTAAATAGAGATCCATGGTTGAACAAATTAGCACACTAACGCAGCAAATCAATCAACCAATTGGAAACTTATGTAAATGGATTTGCTTCTATTAGCTTCACCCCTAACAAGGTCCTCCATTATATCATTAGCATGCATGGTCTGCCATGCCACAGTCCACAGTGACTCGCTCTCTCATTGAGAAGTTCACAAGGTACTGTTTTACTTGCTCGGCCGGGTTTAGTTGCCATGGCAACAAATCTGTCAGAAATCGGGAAGAATGTGTTGTCCAATCCTGAAGCCTCCCCTATCTCTGCTTTATTTCAAAAATACATTCTAGGGAAGTTTGCGACACAGTTCACACAGTCATAGATTTTCCTAGATCAAGTATTCCCTCTGTTTAAAAAAAAAAGAGTGAGCCTGATCAAAGCTGAAGTGAAGTCCCAGGGAACATCTCTCATTCCTCCCTGTTCTCTCTCCTACTCTGACTCTCTCTGTCTACCTTTCGCTCTCTCTACCTCTGTCTACCTGTCTCTCTCTGCTATGTGTATTACAGTATGTGTTCTCAATTGTTTTCCGAACATTTAATACCTTAGCCTGATTCAATATTGTTAACCTGCAGTAGTGGGTTGACTCATTGTTTTTGTACAGTTGAATTACACATCCTGATGTCTTTGGAGAGAGTGAAGATGCAGTTAGGGATAATGCATTGCCGGCTGTCAAGCGTTCCTATGCTGTGAGAGGGAGGCAGGGGACGTTTATTTATGAAACAGACACATATTTGGTGTTCACGCTGACATTGTCTACTTCCAGGGTGACAGTGGGGTTATGACTATTTGATTTAAAAGCTGATTGAGGCCACAAAGGACTTACTGCATCAGCAGGTTTGACACTGTTAAGATATAGTGTAACATTTCTGTGAACATGCAGTATTTAAATTGACCACCAGTGGGTAAGATAGTCAAACGAAAGTGTCTCAACTCGTCCAAATATGGGAAAGAAACATGGTAGCGTGTGTGAATGGACTAGACTGAGGGATTGTGTGTGTGTTTGGTAGTTATTTAGTGTTCTACCATTTTATCATTACATCAACTACTAGAGTTGGTTCCCTTATCCCCCAATTACCCTCTTATCTCATTCCCCAAACATAAATAGGTGTTCTACTTAACACTCCCCTTTTCTCACCTACTTTCATTTTTGCTCCAGTTTTCTTTCCTGCTATTTCTGTTCACCAGTCACCAGAACATTAGCAAGTCAGATTGAAAAAAAATAAAATAAATGGACCGACCTGAGACAAATAAGGCAATTGGGAAACCAAAATTCCGCATACAGTAATAATGCCCTCTGTAGTTTCTCATCATTCTTACATATGACTATCAACATTCTGTTGTAGCAAATTTTCTACTGATTTAAATAAGGTGCCAGCCTCCCCACCTCTCCCAGCCACCACTGTTGTGTAGGACTACTGTTTAACATCTTTGGTTTGGAGTCATGTTGGACAGCTTGTACCTTAATGCAACTCAGGTTGTAAAGATATTAGCTATCCCACAAGCTATAGACTTGCCGTGCAAAGAGGTAAGATCAATGTTGGACTCCCCACTTTTTTTGTATTATTTCAAAATAATAAAATATAATGTATACCATTTAGCAGATTATTTTATCCAAAGCGACATAGTCATGCGTAAACAAACAGTTACTCGTAAACAAATGTTTACGAGTAAAGACAACATGATTGAAATGGTAATATACGTTTGTTGGAAAAGGTGTGTAGAGGAATGGCCCACAATCTGTTGGAGTGCTTATCTCTCTATTTTACTTCTATCCTATTATTATTTTAGTATTTATCCTACGGTTCTGTGTAGGTCTACTAATTAGCATCCTCTCTCTCCATGCAAACAGTCCTCAACAGTAATTATGATTTGGGTAATTAGGTGTTCACAGACTTATGTACTTGAAAGAATTCTTAAGAATATACCACCACAGTTAAGCAGTTTCAATTTCTTTGCTACTTAGCAAACAACTTCGGTGTTGGTTTAATGAACATTTTAGTACATTAAATAAACATTCAACCCACTGGGCACAGACGTCAGTTCAATGTCTAGTTTTGATTTACATATGGTTGAGTTGTCTCGACTTCCGCCGAAGTTGGCTCTCCTGCCTGTTCGGGCGTTGCTCGGCGGTCGTCGTCTCCGGCCTACTAGCCGCCACCGATCCCTTTTTCGTTGTCCGTTTGTTTTGTCTCATTAGTTTCACCCGTGTCCTGTTGTATGTGCTTAATGGGCTTCCTTATTTAAAGTACGTGTAACCCCCCCTTGTTTTGTGCGGGATTGTATTTATGTTACGTGTGTGCGTTAGGTAGAGGTGTTCTTGTTTCTGGACCTGGCACCGTGCGTTTTGGGTGGTCCACATTACTGTCCGCGCCTTGTGTTTTGGGCTTGTTGTTTTGTGCCGCATTAAAGTGCACCTTTTCCCAGTGGAACTCTCTGCGCCTGATTCCTTCCTCATCCACCTAGTCCCGCGTGACATGAGTTGTCAACTAATGTGAAATCAACAAAACATTTCACTATGTCATTTGATTTAGGTAAAAAGTTGGGTGAAAAAAATATGAATTTCCCTTTTTTCAAATCCAATCGGTTTCCACATTGATTTAACATCACTCGCTAACTGAAGTGAACATAATTAGGGCTGGTTTCTATCAGGCCCCTACTGCGAAACAAACGTGTGTTTCGACCAGTCAGTCTGATAGGAAGTGTGGGGGAGCATATGCAGAGGACTCTCATATCATTTATTTATTTTCAAACATTAATTATTTACCAGCCGGTGTGTTTCAACTAGTAAACACAATTTCCCGGTTATGGCACCAGAACTCTTATGTTCCCACAGCGGGGATGTGAACCATAGAAATAGAATTACTAATTATATGTGTATGATTATTAATTCTATATGGTGAGAACCTCAGAGGAACTCTGCATTTCTCACTTAACCGTTTCAACTGTGTATGTGCAATGTCTCTAAGCTTGCACTGACTATGATGAGGCCAGCTTTACCACAGTTGAGCTTCACCTGCAGTGAGTTTGATTGGGGCTATCTACAACCTAAAATAGTTATTTGGCTGTCCCCATAGAAGAACCCTTTTGGGTTCCAGGTAGAACCCTTTTTGGTTTCATGTATAGTAGAACCCTTTCCACAGAGGAACCAAGATAACCCCCAGAAAATATTGTATATTCTAAGAGTGTAGACCTATGCCATTGGTCCTATTGTTTGGCCTTAGCTCAGAAGCAACACTGTGTGCTACAGGAGAGGCTTGCTCTAAGCTAGTAGCTACCGTAATCAAACAACAGCATATTGGTTCTCATTCTTTATGGTGCCAGGTTAAGTGGATGAATCGATGCCCTTGGGGACTGGGAAACCATTACCAGTGAATTCGAGAGAAATATGAGACAGTGTTGCATCTGCTGAACTATCTAGTGCAATCTAACGTGGGGAGGGTAATGAGTGATCCTTGGAAAAATAAACTGCTTTGGTTCTAATCAAAGACTAGGTCGGGCACGTGCCTGATATGCACGGTGAACACACACACACCGGTCCGCTGACCTGACCCGACTTGTGCCCCCAATACTCTCCGTATTTATCCGCATTTACCGCTCTCTTTTACCGCTCTGTCACTTTCCCTCTTAATCAAATTTCCTGGAGCTCGCCAACGCACAGCCAGCCACCTGTCTGAGAAATCTAGTGACGAGATTACTCATAATGCGAATGCAATCCCTTCACCGTTATTCACCCGCTATACTGTGTTAACGCCATGATGTACATACAGTAAGTGAGCCCAGTGGCTTGTGTGGGGCTGTGTGCATGCTTAGATGTGTGCTAGGTACCTTGTGATTTTTTTTTTTTTGCTTGCTGCATGTGTGTAATATCCCTTTCATACTACGGCATTTTTTTCGCCAACTTTACCATACCACAAACTTTTTTTCCCGATTTTTCCTTATAACTGAAATGTAATTGCAGGTGTTGTGCCGAAAATCTCCCCTTCGCGTGAACGCGCACGCACTCAATTCTTCATTGCTGCAAATTGCTTGTTAGTTCAGATTTCTGCTCTTCACTCCGTTGTCAGTTTAGCATACATTTTAATTTTAGTCGCAGAAAGCATTTTTTATTTGTGTCCTTTGATCGCGGGGCAGCCACTAGTAATGTCTGCAGTTTTCGGTTTGGCTATTTGTTTTAAGTGTATTAGTCTATAAATAAATCTCTTTGCCAAAATTCATCATCTCTCCCATATCTTATTGACTAGTAGTTGTTCTGAAATGTTTATTGCTTGCCTACATTTGACTCCCTCCTCTGTTTAATATAACACACATACATTCATTATTGATTTCTGTTGCCTATCCTGACATTAAGTTTGTTCTATTGAAAGTATTTGACTGACGTGTGCCATAGAAAGTATTTGACTAGTGACAAAATTAAGGAAATTAGAAGGGGGATCCGAAATTCTCCTCCCCCTTCTAATTTCCTTAATTTTGATGCTAGAGTCAAATATTTTCTATGACACACACTACTGGTCAACCTGAGTTTGAGCTACCAAAAATGATTCTGAAGTGTGCCAGGCCTTGCAGTCCCAAGATAGAAGAGAGGGAGATTTTCAGCAGGCAAGAAAATGGCCTTGCCGAACCCCCCCCCCTTCTAATTTCCTTAATTTGTCCCTAGTCAAATACTTTCTGTGGCACACATCAGAGTTAAATACTTTCTATAGAACAAACTTCACGTCATAGGCAACCAAAATGAATGTATGTGTGTTATATTTAACATAGAGGAGGGAGTAAAATGTAGGCAAGCAATAAACATTTCAGAACAACTACTAGTCGAATAGGGAATAGGAGCGATGACAAATTTTGGCAGAGATTTATTTATAGACTAATACAACACCTGTATCAAAGCCGAAACTGTAATTTCCACCTAATGATCTAGTACTCAATTCAGTAAACTTCTGCCTATGGTTTAAGGCATCCGGAATAGTTTGTGCATATATTATGAATACATTTTATGACTGTTTTGGTCATCGGCAAGGGTTTTCCGGCTGTTCGTGCACACAATGTTTTCTCAAGGCAAGCTGAATTCGGTAGATCAAGTCTATGCCCATTCGTCAGTGATTGGTCAACAGTAGGGATTATTCACCAAACGTTTTAGTTGGGTGTACAATTGCGCAACAAAAATCTCCTCAGCCAAAACGTAAAAATGAATGACAGATTTCTTGTGTTATTTTAGATGAATACTGACTTTTAGCTACGGTGTCTCAAGATAGACAAACAGAACTATTGCTGCTTTTTTTTCTCTCGTTTTTCAAGCAAAGGTCTTTTAAGGGAGTATGCGAGCACACTCGTTAGGCTAGAGGCCAGCCGAATCAAGGCATGCTGACACCTTTAGTATGAAACTTAGTTTAACGCACTACGCTCTTAATGAAACTCTTGATGGTTGCTAGGCAGCACAATATACCATCCTCCTGCCAGTTCTAAACTTTGCAAGGAATGTCACTCTTCTTCGCATACCCTACCACTAAGCATGCAATGTTTTCTTAACCACAACTGGATGGATCCATAAAGAATTACTGTGGGAATAAATATAACTGAATGAAGAACATATTGGAATAAAGTAGGCTATTTCAGTTGAAGGCATTTATTGAGACTCATCCAATCATTGTCATCCAATCATTGTAATACATTTGAAGCCATACCTGCGTGTGGTCAACTAGATGATAATTTCAGCACCGTTTTGATTGACTCCTTTGACTCCTCTTGATAAATCAATGTCAGATTTAGTTTTTTACTGAATCTCTGTTTTCGTATTGGTTAGGCAACAAATAGGCTGGGGAAATGTTATCTAAATTGAGGTGAGTGTTGCTCATGATCATCTTGTCTAGTTGGCTCATCTATTTTAACATTTTGCCTGCATGTTATGCAGTTTAACAAGTGGATTATGTTGCTCTTTACTTGCAGTCGCTTAGTAGCCTAGGTCTACGTTTGCCCAAAAGCCTGAGACGTCATTGACTTGTTTCAATCAATGTGATTTTGTTTCACTGAATCTGTCTGTATCGGCGATTTGGTTAATTGGTTTCTGGATGCGGAAATAAGTGGGGGTTGTATAGCTCATTTATTCGTTTGCCCAGCTATCACTGATCAGAAACATTCAGCATGCAATAATGTTGCCCAAATCAAATGTAGGCCTTTTATTTTGCTCAATCGCATGTATGCAACTACACAAGCTTCCTACGCGGAGGTTGTGAAATATTAACACGAGACTTGCATGCTTTTGAAAATAGGATTGCTATTATTTTCTATAAGTATCTTGATGAAGATCCGCTCAACGTAAGACCCTATGTCTGCACCCTAACAAAGTGGGTAAGAAAGAGATGAAACATGGATAGGGCTTGGGCTCTGTTTCAAAAATATCACTATCACCTTCCCGTGACACAAGTTGTGTGGGAAAAATATTTTTTATATTTTATTCTTACTACAACATATGTGTAGTTTTAAAAATACATTTTATTAGTCTTATAGTGTTTCTTAGGACTTGCCAAAACAAATTCATAATATATTTATTTTTGATGTATATTCAATGGTTTTATTCAAATAAATACCCACCCAAATCTGCACACCACTACTACCACTTGTCACAGGAATGTGGTAAAAATGGGCCTGTTTGGTAGGGGGTCATACAAACATTGTCAGTTTTTTCTTAAATCGTGTGGGGGGGGGTGTGTGTCTATGAGTGTGTGTGTATGTGCGATTGATGGATTATGTCCTGCAATCCTTACACCCTGTCCTCTAAGGGGATTTTCCCCACCAATCTCATCTAAATCCCCAGGAGACAATGGCTGCGGGATTAGACTTGCGATGAGCCAACACCTCCCCTAACCCCAGTTTTGTGTCTGTGTCAGTCTGACATACACCTTTTTCTCTGTCTCAACACCCATTCATTACAAACACACTAATTCTCAATCATGTTTGTAATCTGCATGTGCTGATGCATAAAGAAAGCATTCCTCGACTCTGCGTAGATATTGAGTGGAGAATATTATTATCCTGTAACGGGAGAAATCTGATATGTTAGTGAAGATAGATTATGCTCATAACATCACTGTGATTATGGCGGGTGAATAGGTTTTCACAGGGGCTGTTAGGTGTGACGAGTTCAGCATCAGGCTGGCATCTATTGACACTGTCCCCGGGCTGAAAATTGTAATGGATGGACGGCAGGTGCCTTCTCACATATCACTCTAGTTTATTTAGGGCTGAGACCGATGTTATGTTTTGATGTTTGTATCACTATAGCTGTAATTAAGATGAGATAATAGACAATGTGCTCACTTAAAAATGACTCTTTAAAGAAAGTTGGGTGCTGGATCCACGCTTTGTAAAAATCCATTTAGGGCAGTACAGGGTTTTCCTGCAGTGTGAGTTTGATTAAATGCCACCCAGTGTGGATATGTGTGGACTGTGTGGAACTGTGTTTAGATACACACTGCCCGGTATGACTGCAAATCAAATAAAAATGAATTATATGGAGGCTATGTGTGGAGGCTTTGCGGTAGATTTGATGAATTATTGAAGTTCCATTTCCTTTGTCGTTTCACACTAGGAGAGGTAATCTACCGTTGCTCTTCAGAGGGGCACACCATTGTTTTTCTCTTGGTTTCTTACTGGGATTGCACAGTGTTTGATATCTGGTAATTGTACTGATCCCCTCTGTGTGGAAAGTCCACATTTTCCCCTGCCTCCTTCCAAAATAAAACACAATACATATTTTCAATTTTTTTTGTGCAGCTGAAAAACCCAGGCAATGGAAATAGAAAATGTAGTAAAATAAATGAATCTTTGCTTGAAAATGTTGACATTTAAGGAATATTTTGGACCCACAGTTTGGAACCACTGATCTTACATCCTATTCAGACAGTCGTGCTCTCAATATTCAAACGTTGATCATTGACATTGATCTAGCATGCCATTGAATTGTTCTCGGCATGAAAGTATTGATGTCACTCCACAACCATTGTCATTAGTTCACTTGACAAAATATGAATGTCACGTCCCAGTGGTATGGACTCCTCCTCCTCTATTAAGAGTCCATGTCTTGGACGTAGGGGGTCTGCTAGCCTATGATGACTACATTAGAATGTAGCCTCCGTCTTCTCCCCTACTTTAAGACTATTGTATTTCTTGGTCACTTTGTCTGTTTATTGAAGGTGGCTTTGTACGTATAGTGCATTTCACAACCTGCTGAGCCTTGTGTCTGTGTGTATAGTATTTACATTAAATTATCCATATTGTTGTCTGAATATGTTTGATGTATTTTTCCCAAATTCACAAGAGGTCCGTTTCCTCCTTCCTACCTGGACCAGCCTCCACTGCTATTTTAATGAATCGTTAAATTGTCATATTGTAGTTTATCATTGCTTGTTTTTTTCTTTAAAATGGGGCTACCAGGCATGGTTCTCTGAGCCTGTAGAAGAGAGATTCTGCTGTAAGCCTGATGGACTGATACGCATATCTACAGGGAACTGTGCTACATTCCTTATTTTGTATGTTCAGCAATATGTGAGGTATATGGGGAAATTATTTTGAATAGGTATATTATACAGTATAGGATTTAATTTAATATCAATACAAATGCTGTTTTTAGATGGTCCACACAATTACCAAACATCAATTAGCAAGCAATAAACAATGATAGACTGCAAGGCATTGAGTTACCCATAAGCCTAACATGTACATGCATCTAAGAACAAACTGAAAGTGAAATATTCTGCTACTGGCATCTTGGCGAGGGGAAAAATACAAGTTCAATCATAGTTGACCTTTTTTGTTGTTCAAGCCTTGTTGTTGAAACCTTCGTCACCATTCATTGTTTTGAACCAGATGGTCACAGAGTTGCGGAGCGTGTTATTTTGTTTATAGCATATGTATATCTAGGGAGAGTTGCTTGCAGCATGGGATTCTAGCTGCAATGTGTGGGTATGTTTGTTCCTGTAGGGGGGATAGAGGTAGAAAAATGACTGTAGTCAAGCATCTATAGAGCGTAGGTTCGAGTGAGAGAACAACCTTAGAATGTGGAATGAGATGGCGAGAGAGGGAGGGAGAGAGAAAGGGAGATGGAGAACTAGCATCTTTCTGGTATGTTAACCAAGGAGCAGGTCCTCTTTTGTGTGGGGTTGATGCTCACGTGTTTGTGTATGTCAGAGAGAGAGAGCGAGGGAGAGGGAGGAACAGTGTGTGGTGCGAGGGAGGATGGGACGCAGGAAGCGGATTGGCTCAGCTCTGTAGTAGGGTGTGGCTATAGGCTGTGAATGACTGCTCCAACCCATCTCACTGTCAGGATTTGAGGACAGTTACCAAGGAGTAGAGGGGGGAGTGCTGAAATAGTGTGAGTGAATGAGAGACAGTAAGCGAGAGGGAGGGAGGGAGGGAGAGCGAGAGGGAGCTGGACGGTTGCTATAACACTGCAGTCTTTTTTTCTTCTTCCCTCATCCAAGGAAGGTGTCTCTCTCTCTTCTTCTGGAAATGACCCTGGCAGATACTTCACTCTAGTTACCCACCTAGAGAGGAAGAGGAGAAAACAAACAAAAGGGGTGCACAGAAGGGAGGGAGAGAAGAGGAGAGGGAACCTGAATGCAATGCTCTACTGGCTGGACTGTGAAACTGATATACAGAAAGGGAGGGAGACAGAGGTGAAGAAGGAGCGAGGGAGTGAGGCAAGTAGCAGGTAGACCTGCGAAACAGCAGCTGCGGGAAGGGGAACAGAGGAAAAGCAGAAAGGGGGAGTTAGAGAGGAGAAAGAGAGAACGAACCAGGACGAACAGGAAAACCAGGCAAGGAAAGTGGTAGAGCGCTCACCTAAAGGAAACCAATGAATTCTCTCCTCATTTCAGTTACCTATCCTTTTCTCACGTATCTTTTCCTTTCACTCATCCCCACGCATTCACCCTCAGTGTTGTCTCTTGGTCTGCACATCTTCTCTCCTTTTAACTTTTCTGCATGTGAGGGAAAGTGGAGCCAAGACAATGGACACTGCTGAACATTCAGAATCAATTCCAACTGGATGTAGTACTAGCGTGCGGTCTTAATGGAGAAGTGGTTCTGGTGTAAAAGAGACTGATTGGCTAAAACCCTGTTGTTGTTGTCAAGAATGACTGTTTTCTCTGCCAGAGCGCACCTGCTCCGGAATTTCTAATGGCACCAGGTGTGACGTATCACTCAGCCAACCGATCAGATGAGAGCAGTTCTGGAAGTGCCAAGCGCTCTTGCAATTATGTGTGTCCGATTCACCTGAGATTAGCAGGAATTGGAAAAGCTAGAGCTTCTTTGTGATAGACAAGTGTAGTTGTGGGATTCAGGAAAGGGACATATAATGAACAGGTGTTGTAGGATTAAGCAACGTTAAAACGGGAATATACAGGTGTAGGATTACGAATGAAGGCACTCTGGATAACCACAGATGACAAGACATCGTCCACAGACGAATTTGAGGTGATGTGTTTTAATCTTAGCTGGTCTATCACTGCAGGGGCACAGTTGGACTGCATGCCTAATCACGCTTCAGTTTCTGTGGTGAAAACACTGTAGGCTGGTTTGCTTAGAAACTATTGGGAACAGGTGCTATTCCACATTACTGGCACCACAACTATGCACATTTGTCCCCTGAGGACACGCTATTTGTACTTTGTGTCTCTGTTTAGGTCTTAAGTGACTTTTTTTGTGTGGGCTCTCAAAGACCTCTTGAAGCTCTTGAGGGGGTTGAAATAAAACTTTGGCTGTTGCTAGCGTCTCACCTCTGGTTGGTCCATGAGGCGCTCGAGCACGGACGAGACGCCTTACCGGCGCAGTCCCTCACTGGACAGCAAGCCCGAGACGCCACCCTTCAACTCGGGTTTCCACAGCTACAGTGGCGAGTACGAGTATAAACGTCCGCCCTTTGCATTCGGCTTCCACACGGCGCCGGGTCCGCAGGCGGCTAAAGGCCGCTACACCACCTCGCAGGGGAAGAAGTATGTGGTGTTTTACCTGGACCTCTCCTTCATCTTCCTCCTAGAGCTGCGGCGCTGCAGGATGGCTGAGGGCTGCATGAGGAGCCTGCGCTACGGTATGGTCTTCTTCAACCTCCTCTTCTGGGTGAGTCCAGCTTTTTGGCATTTGGAGTGTGTGTGTGTGGTGGGGATGTTTTGAGATGTGGCAAGTCTTGGTGAGGTCTGTCTGTCTGTCTTTGTCTCTGTCTGTCTGGGTGTTGTATGAGTGATTGTGTGGGTGTGCTTCATTAAGTTCAGTTTCTGTATTTCTATGTGGGTATATTTCTGCCTGTTTGTGTTCAGCCTATGCATGCGCAAACCTGTTTGTATCGCGGGTATCACTTTATTGAAATATTTGCACTCTAATTCATTATCACATCTATCTTACTCTTTTGCAAAAGTGGTTCTCTCTTACTCTTTTTACACTTGTGGGCTCTTGACTGTGTCTGTTTGATTATGTATGTCTCACGGTGATAGCATCCGTCCCCTCACCACTCTTTTGACGCCTGCACAGCTTGTCAAACGTGACCGTTAAGCTTGAAATTCACAGATGTCTCTCTCTTCTTTGGCATTCTATCTATACTCGCCCTTCATGACCTTCCTTTATCCTTTTCTCTGCATGCTTTGGGAATTGGGGTCTCTATAGTATCCTGATTCTATGGTCCCCTTTGACCAATTGAACACGCCTGTCCTCTTTTGTAATAAAATGAGGTCTTGTACATTGGAAAGCAATCACTGCCAAGGCCCACTCCTTCCTGGGAGCCAGTGACCTCCAGACCCTTTAAAAAAAAACAGCTATAACCTGCTGCCAGAAAGGGGTCAATGTATTTGTGATTAGCAGCTGTGTCTGTGTGTGGGAGAGGCGGGGAGGGGGGGGGGGGGTCATGGGCAATACATGCTTTTTACCTCTTCAGACAGCGTTAAGATATTTATGCTTCTAATAAGATGATACAGGCAGAGCTCTTCAATTGGAAATAGTTGCCCGTTTAAAAGTCTGGAGCTAAATGACAGGAATGTTTGGTGCACTTAATTTTATCTGCTCCTGTTAGTTACCCTGCATAAGAACGTCTGCTAAATTATCTAAATGTAAACATATGGTGCCATTATCAATACAGCTAATCAGCCTGTAATATTTTGTTGTATAGGCCTAGGCCCATTTATTTTCTGAAATTCACTGAAGAAAATGGTCCTCCCCTTCCTCCTCTGAGGAGCCTTCACAGATGCCTATCCATGTGGTAGGCCGACCATTTTGTTAAACAGACCGTTACATTTGTCTTTTTTTAGTCCGGATTCCTGTAACTAATCAATTTGGCTATTTAAGCTATGATCAGCTTGTCAAAAATGTACGGATACAAACTTGAAACCACTGATCATGACAATGGGATGAAACTCCTGGACAACACTTGTGATTGTCCATTCCGTATTGACCATTTTACTTTGATCTGTCCTGTTTTTAGGATAGGTTGTTTGCTAAGATGACGGCACAGTTTTTATTTGATTGGGTGTCATTTAGGTTTGGCTATTTGATCAGAAAAACCTGCATGATGTAAAAAGTGTCCATCTTACATTGTCATACATTTTATGTCCAGCCTGTAGGCTACAGAAAACTCACCTATCTTATATCTGCTACATGGTTTATTATTTAAAAAAATGTAATGTCCTCTCACTGTCAACTGCGTTTATTTTCAGCAAACTTAACGTGTAAATATTTGTATGAACATAAGATTCAACAACAGACAAACTGAACAAGTTCCACAGACGTGACTAACAAATGGAATAATGTGTCCCTGAATAAAGGGGATCAAAAGTAACAGTCAGTATCTGGTGTGGCCACCAGCTGCATTGCATCTCCTCCTCATGGATTGCACCAGATTTGCCAGTTCTTGCTGTAAGTTGTTACCCCACTCTTCCACCAAGGCACCTGCAATTTCCCAGACATTTCTGGGGGGAATGGCCCTAGCCCTCACCCTCCAATCCAACAGGTCCCAGATGTGCTCAATGGGATTGAGATTCGGGCTCTTCGCTGGCCATGGCAGAACACTGACATTCCTGTCTTGCAGGAAATCTGGCACAGAACTAGCAGTATGGCTGGTGGCATTGTCATGCTGGAGGGTCATGTCAGGATGAGCCTGCAGGAAGAGTACCACATGATGGAGGAGGATGTCTTCCCTGTAACGCACTGAGATTACCTGCAATGACAACAAGCTCAGTCCGATGATGCTGTGACACATGCCCCAGACCATGACGGACCCTCCACCTCCAAATCAATCCCGCTCCAGAGTACAGGCCTCGGTGTAACGCTCATTCCTTTGTCAATAAACGGGAATCCGACCATCACCCGTGGTGAGACATAACCGCGACTCGTCAGTGAAGAGCACTTTTTGACAGTTCTGCCTGGTCCAGCGATGGTGGGTTTGTGCCCATAGACGATGTTGTTGCCGTTGATGTCTGGTGAGGACCTGCCTTACAACAGGCCTACAAGCCCTCGGTCCAGCCTCTCTCAGCCTATTGCAGACAGTCTGAGCACTGATGGAGGGATTGTGCATTCCTGGTGTAACTCGGGCAGTTGTTGTTGCCATCCTGTACCTGTCCCGCAGGTGTGACGTTCGGGTGTACTGATCCTGTGCAGGTGTTGTTACATGTGGTCTGCCACTGCAGCTGTCCGTCCTGTAGCACTGTCTTGGGGGTCTCACAGTACAGACATTGCAATTTATTGCCCTGGCCACATCTGCAGTCCTCATGCCTCCTTGTAGCATGCCTAAGGCACGTTCACACATATGAGCAGGGACCCTGGGCATCTTTCTTTTGGTGTTTTTTATAGTCAATAGAAAGGCCTCTTTAGTGTCCTACATTTTCATAACTGTGACCATAATTGCCTACCGTCTGTAAGCTGTTAGTGTCTTAACTACCGTTCCACAGGTACATATTCATTAATTGTTTATGGTTCATTGAACAAGCATGGGAAACAGTGTTTAAACCCTTTACAATGAAGATCTGTGAAGCCATTTGGATTTTTACAAATTATCTTTGAAAGACAGGGTCCTGAAAAAGAGAAGTTTATTTTTTTGCTGAGTTTAGATATATTTTTTGGGCGGAACGTTGGTGGAGCGCCTCAGCGATTAATGTCTCCAACAGCACCCTGGAGGCGCGCTAGGAATGGACATGCTAAGTATTTTGCACCCCTGCCTTTGACAAAGTGGGCGCTGCTTATCACAGGGCAGCATCAGTGCTCACCTAAAAAGTCAATTTGCCACTGGTTGAGGGACATTTTCATTGTTTTAGGGCAAAATTATGTGTGGTTTTATGTGTTGGAGGTGTATTTTGGTCAGTTTAGCTCAGAAAATGCCCCCCTCGTCATTCTGCTAACCTAGGAAGATTGACAGGATAGGCAGTAGGATAGGATAACATAACGCCAAGGACTGGGTAGAGAAGAGTGTCTGAACAGAAGGCATTCAACTTTAGAACCTGATTGGTCCAACAGGCTGTCAAGCGCCGGGAAGATAAACGGATCATATACAAAGACCCAGACTTCAAAGTTGACACACCAGACCTACCTCCCAACATCGCCCCGGTTGAAAAACCAACCAAGGAGGAGCTGGTGGCAAAACCTTTCACCCTAACTTTGCAACTAACTTTAGCTAGCCGAATGATGGCAGTGTGATGTTGTGGAATGCCATCAGTAACATGTCATGCAATAATTGGTGACTGCATGCATTGTGACTGCTATGTAGACCACCTGGAACAGCACCATTCTCCACTTCACAGGTGTATTCATTCCGGTGTCTCATAGGCATAGAAACCAGAATGAATAAAACAGGCTTGGAACCTCTAACTCTGGCAAATTGACTGGTCAACTCATGGGCACATTTGCAATGGCTGCCTGGTGTTGTTGTCATTAAATTTGATTTGTCACATGCTTTGTAAACAACAGGTGGAGATTACCAGTAAAATGCTTACATACAGGCTCTTCCCAAAAATGCAGAGAGAGAAAATAGAGAAATAATAGAAAAGTAAAAACACATAATAATAAATACACAATGAGTGATGATAACTTGCCTATGTACAAGGGGTACCAGTATCGAGTTGATGTGCAGGGGTCTGAGGTAATTAAGGCATACAGTTGAAGTCGGACATTTACATACACCTTAGCCAAACACATTTAAACTCAGTTTTTCACAATTCCTGACATTTAATCATAGTAAAAATTCCCTGTCTTAGGTCAGTTAGGATCACCACTTTATTTTAAGAATGTGAAATGGCAGAGTAATAGTAGTGATTTATTTCAGCATTTCTTTCTTTCATCACATTCCCAGTGGGTCAGAAGTTTATATACACTCAATTAGTATTTGGTAGCATTGCCTTTAAATTGTTCTGGGACCAGTTGGATCGGAGGGTGAGGGCTAGGTCCATTCCCCCAGACCAAGTTTATACTTCCTGATTGATGTCTTGAGATGTTGCTTCAATATATCCACAAAATTCTGCTTCCCATTGATTCCATCCATTTTGTGAAGTGCACCAGTCCCTCCTGCAGCAAAGCACCCCCACAACATGAAAAGGGGCAGACGTAGCGGTCTTCTGATCAGGCTCCGGAGATGGGCACATCGCGCACCACTCCCGAGCATACTACTCGCCAATGTCCAGTCTCTTGACAACAAGGTTGATGAAATCTGAGCAAGGTTAGCATTCCAGAGAGACATCAGAGACTAACGTTCTTTGCTTCACTGAAACATGGCTCACTCGAGACATGCTATCGGAGTCGGTACAGCCAACTGGTTTCTTCACGAATCGCGATGACAGAAACAGCATCTTTCTGGTAAGAAGAGGCCGGGGGGGTATGCCTTATGATTAACGAGACGTGGTGTGATCATAACAACATACAGGAACTCAAGTCCTTCTGTTCACCTGACTTAGAATTCCTCACAATCAAATGTCGACTGCATTATCTACCAAGAGAATTCTCTTAGATTATAATCACAGCCGCATATATTCACCCCCAAGCAGACACCTCGATGGCCCTGAACAAAATTTATTTGACTCTATGTAAACTGGAAACCACATCCTGAGGCTGCATTCATTGTAGCTGGGGATTTTAACAAGGCTAATCTGAAAACAAGACTCTAAATTCTATCAGCATATCGATTGTGCAACCAGGGCTGGTAAAACCCTGAACCATTGTTATTCTAACTCTAACTTCCTAACAACAACATTGATAAATACGCTGATTTGGTGAGCGAGTTTATTAGCAAGTGCTTCGGTGATGTCGTACCCACAGCAACTATTAAAACATTCCCAAACCAGAAACCGTGGATTGATGGCAGCATTCGTGCGAAACTGAAAGTACAAACCACTGCTTTTAATCAGGGCAAGGTGACCGGAAATATGACCGAATACAGTGTAGCTATTCCCTCCACAAGGCAATCAAACAAGCTAAGCATCAGTATAGAGACAAAGGAGAGTCGCAATTCAACGGCTCAGTATATGGCAGGGTCTACAGTCAATCACTGATTACAAAAAGAAAACCAGCCCCGTCGCGGACCAGGATGTCTTGCTCCCAGACAGACTAAACAACTTCTTTGCTCGCTTTGAGGACAATACAGTGCCACTGACACGGCCCGCTACCAAAACCTGCGGACTCTCCTTCCCTGCGGCCGACGTGAGTAACACATTTAAACATGTTAACCCTCGCAAGGCTGCAGGCCCAGACGGCATTCCCAGCCGCGCCTTCAGAGCATGCGCAGACCAGCTGGCTGGTGTGTTTATGGACATATTCTATCAATCCTTATCCCAGGCTGCTGTTCCCACATGCTTCAAGAGGGCCACCATTGTTCCTGTTCCCAAGAAAGCTAAGGTAACTGAGCTAAACGACTACCTCCCCATAGCACTCACTTCCGTCATCATGAAGTGCTTTAAGAGACTAGTCAAGGACCATATCACCTCCACCCTACCTGACACCCTAGACCCACTCCAATTTGCTTACCACCCCAATAGGTCCACAGACGACGCAACCACACTGCACACTGCCCTAACCCATCTGGACAAGAGGAATACCTATGTGAGAATGCTGTTCATCGACTACAGCTCAGAATTTAACACCATAGTACCCTCCAAACTCATCATCAAGCTCACCCGCCCTGTGCAACTGGGTACTGGACTTCCTGACGGGCCGCCTCCAGGTGGTGAGTGTAGGTAACATCTCCACCCTGCTGATCCCCACAAGGGTTTGTTCTGAGCCCTCTCCTGTACTCCCTGTTCACCCACGACTGCGTGGTCATGCACGCCTCCAACTCAATCATCAAGTTTGCAGACGACACTACAGTGGTAGGCCTGATTACAAACAATGATGAGACGGCCTACAGGGAGTAGGTGAGGGCCCTCGGAGTGTGGTGTCAGGAAAATAACCTCACACTCAACGTCAACAAAACAAAGGACATGATTGTGGACTTCAGGCAACAGCAGAGGGAGCCATCCCCCTATTCCAATCGATGGGACAGTAGTGGAGAGGGTAGTAAGTTTTAAGTTCCTCGGCGTACACATCACGGACAAACTGAATTGGTCCACCCACACAGACAGCGTGGTGAAGAAGGCGCAGTGGCGCCTCTTCAACCTCATGAGGCTGAAGAAATTTGGCTTGTCACCAAAAGCACTCAACTTCTACAGATGCACAATCAAGAGCATCCTGTCGGGCTGTATCACCGCTTGGTACGTCAACTGCTCCGCCCACAACCGTAAGGCTCTCCAGAGGGTAGTGAGTTCTACACAACGCATCACCGGGGGCAAACTACCTGCCATCCAGGACACCTACACCACCCGATGTCACAGGAAGGCCATAAAGATCATCAAGGACAACAACCACCCAAGCCACTGCCTGTTCTCCCCTCTATCATCCAGAAGGTGAGGTCAGTACAGGTGCATCAAAGCAGGGACCAAGAGACAGAAGCTGTTTTTCAATCTCAAGGCCATCAGACTGTTAAACAGCCATCACTAACATTGAGTGGCTGCTGCAAACATACTGACTCAACTCCAGCCACTTTAATAATTGAAAAATATATGTAAAACATTTATCACTAGCCACTTTAAATGCCAATTAAACCTCTTGATATTCCCAAAACCGCATGCGGGAGCGTAATCATCGCCTGACAATAATTAGCATAACGCAACGGACATAAATATCCCTAGAAAATATTCCTATTCATGAAAATCACAAATTAAATATATTGGAACACAGCTTAGCCTTTTGTTAATCACCCTGTCATCTCAGATTTTCAAAATATGCTTTACAGCCAACGCTAGACAAGCATTTGTGTAAGTTTATCATAGGCTAGCATAGCATTATGCCTTGCTAGCAGCAGGCAACCTTGTCATGGAAATCAGAAAAGCAATCAAATTAAATCGTTTACCTTTGAACTTCGGATGTTTTCACTCACGAGACTCCCAGGTAGATGGCCAAAGTTAATTTTTTTCCCCAAAATATTATTTTTATAGACGAAACAGCTCCATTTGTTCTTCACGTTTGGCTGAGAAATCGCCCGGAAATTGCGGTCATCACAACGCCGAAAAATATTCCAAATTAGCTCCATAATATCAACAGAAACATGGCAAACGTTGTTTAGAATCCATCCTCAAGGTGTTTTTCTAATATCTATTTGATAATATATCCGTCGGGACAATTAGTTTTTCGGTACGACCGATTGGAGTAATGGCTACCTCTGTATTTTACGCGAGAATCTCTCTCGGAGCCACCATGTGACCACTTACTCAATGTGGCCGCCTACGGCTATTCTTCAACAGAAATGCGTAAAACAATGCCACAATGCTGTAGACACCTTGGGGAATACGTAGAAAGCGTAAGCTCGTTGATGGTACATTCACAGCCAAATAGGGAGTCATTGGAACGCAGCGCTTTCAAAACCTGGGGCACTTCCGGATTGGATTTTTCTCAGGCTTTCGCCTGCAACATCAGTTCTGTTATACTCAGCCAAAATGTCAAAACTTCACAGTTTTGGAAACGTTAGAGTGTTTTCTATCGAAAGCTGTCAATTATATGCATATTCTAGCATCTTTTCCTGACAAAATATCCCGTTTTAAAACGGGAACGTTTTTTTCCCAAAAAGGAAAATACTGCCCCCTAGCACTAAGAGGTTAATATAATGTTTACATACCCTACATTACTCATCTCATATGTATATACTGTGCTTGATACCATCTACTGCATTTTGCCTATGCCGTTCTGTACCATCACTCATTCATTTATCTTTATGTACATATTCTTCATCCCTTTACACTTGTGTATAAGGTAGTTGTTGTGAAATTGTTAGGTCAGACTACTCGTTGGTAATTACTGCATTGTCGGAACTAGAAGCACAAGCATTTCGCTATGCTCGCATGAACATCTGCTAACCATGTGTATGTGACAAATAAAATTTGATTTGATGATGCTGCCACCCCCGTCCTTCACGGTTGGGATGGTGTTCTTCGGCTTGCAAGCCTCCCCCTTTTTCCTCCAAACATAACGATGGTCATTATGGCCAAACAGTTCTATTTTTGTTTCATCAGACCAGAGGACATTTCTCCAAAAAGTATCATCTTCGTCCCCATGTGTAGTTGCAAACCGTAGTCTGGCTTTTTATGGCGGTTTTGGAGCAGTGGCTTCTTCCTTGCTGAGTGGCCTTTCAGGTTATGTCAATATAGAACTTGTTTTACTGTGGATATAGACGGTACGTTTGTACCGGTTTCCTCCAGCATCTTCACAAGGCCCTTTGCTGTTGTTCTGGGATTGATTTTCACCTTTCGCACCAAAGTACGTTCATCTCTAGGAGACAGAACACGTCTCCTTCCTGAGCGGTATGACGGCTGAGGCCCCATGGTGTTTATACTTGCGTACTATTGTTTGTACAGATGAACGTGGTACCTTCAGGTGTTTGGAAATTGCTCCCAAGGATGAACCAGACTTGTGGAGGTCTACATTTTTTCTGAGGTCTTGGCTGATTTCTTGTAGGTGTTCATTTTGTCCAGGTGGAAAAGGTAAGTGTGGAGTGCGATTGCGTCATCTGTGGTTCTGTTGGGGCGGTATGAGAAGTGGAGTGGGTCTAGGGTATCCGGGAGGATGCTGTTGATGTGAGTCCTGACCAGCCTTTCAAAGCACTTTATGGCTACCGATTAGATGTTGACCGATTATGATTTTGCAACACCGATACCGATTATTGGAGGACCCAAAAAAGCGATACCGATTTAAATCGGACAATTTTTATTACATTTGTTTTGTAATAATGACAATTACAACAATTCTGAATGAACACTTATTTTAACTTAATATAATACATCAACAAAATCAATTTCGCCTCAAATAAATAATGAAACATGTTCAATTTGGTTTAAATAATGCAAAAACAAATTGTTGGACAAGAATGTAAAAGTTCAATATGTGCCATGTAAAAGCGAATGTTTAAGTTCCTTGCTCAGAACATGAGAACATATGAAAGCCTGTGGTTCCTTTTTTGTAACAGTATTTTTATTGGAATTTCACAATTTTCACCCATATTAAGAGATACAACAACAGAGACAAAGCACACAGAACAAAAACAAGAAAAACAGCACCCACTTACACATATCTACGTGCATATACAGTGCCTTGCGAAAGTATTCGGCCCCCTTGAACTTTGCGACCTTTTGCCACATTTCAGGCTTCAAACATAAAGATATAAAACTGTATTTTTTTGTGAAGAATCAACAACAAGTGGGACACAATCATGAAGTGGAACGACATTTATTGAATATTTCAAACTTTTAACAAATCAAAAACTGAAAAAATTGGGCGTGCAAAATTATTCAGCCCCTTTACTTTCAGTGCAGCAAACTCTCTCCAGAAGTTCAGTGAGGATCTCTGAATGATCCAATGTTGACCTAAATGACTAATGATGATAAATACAATCCACCTGTGTGTAATCAAGTCTCCATATAAATGCACCTGCACTGTGATAGACTCAGAGGTCCGTTAAAAGCGCAGAGAGCATCATGAAGAACAAGGAACACACCAGGCAGGTCCGAGATACTGTTGTGAAGAAGTTTAAAGCCGGATTTGGATACAAAAAGATTTCCCAAGCTTTAAACATCCCAAGGAGCACTGTGCAAGCGATAATATTGAAATGGAAGGAGTATCAGACCACTGCAAATCTACCAAGACCTGGCCGTCCCTCTAAACTTTCAGCTCATACAAGGAGAAGACTGATCAGAGATGCAGCCAAGAGGCCCATGATCACTCTGGATGAACTGCAGAGATCTACAGCTGAGGTGGGAGACTCTGTCCATAGGGCAACAATCAGTCGTATATTGCACAAATCTGGCCTTTATGGAAGAGTGGCAAGAAGAAAGCCATTTCTTAAAGATATCCATAAAAGTGTCATTTAAAGTTTGCCACAAGCCACCTGGGAGACACACCAAACATGTGGAAGAAGGTGCTCTGGTCAGATGAAACCAAAATTGAACTTTTTGGCAACAATGCAAAATGTTATGTTTGGTGTAAAAGCAACACAGCTCATCACCCTGAACACACCATCCCCACTGTCAAACATGGTGGTGGCAGCATCATGGTTTGGGCCTGCTTTTCTTCAGCAGGGTCAGGGAAGATGGTTAAAATTGATGGGAAGATGGATGGAGCCAAATACAGGACCATTCTGGAAGAAAACCTGATGGAGTCTGCAAAAGACCTGAGACTGGGACGGAGATTTGTCTTCCAACAAGACAATGATCCAAAACATAAAGCAAAATCTACAATGGAATGGTTCAAAAATAAACATATCCAGGTGTTAGAATGGCCAAGTCAAAGTCCAGACCTGAATCCAATCGAGAATCTGTGGAAAGAACTGAAAACTGCTGTTCACAAATGCTCTCCATCCAACCTCACTGAGCTCGAGCTGTTTTGCAAGGAGGAATGGGAAAAAAAGTCAGTCTCTCGATGTGCAAAACTGATAGAGACATACCCCAAGCGACTTACAGCTGTAATCGCAGCAAAAGGTGGTGCTACAAAGTATTAACTTAAGGGGGCTGAATAATTTTGCACACCCAATTTTTCAGTTTTTGATTTGTTAAAAAAGTTTGAAATATCCAATAAATGTCGTTCCACTTCATGATTGTGTCCCACTTGTTGTTGATTCTTCACAAAAAAATACAGTTTATCTTTATGTTTGAAGCCTGAAATGTGACAAAAGGTCGCAAAGTTCAAGGGGGCCGAATACTTTCGCAAGGCACTGTATATACACATGCATACACATACATATACCCATGCATATACACACACATACATACACGCACGCACACACACACACACACATATACACACCCATACATACGTACACCATTTTCCTCTTCCCACTCGGTGCTTCTCTCACCCCATCACCATCATTGCGTCTCTCAATACATACATTTTAAACAAACTTAAACAAAAAAGCTCAGTTTAAACCAAGAGGTTAGGTTCCACACATGGAACGTACAGTGTAGTTCTGAAGTACATAGATCCCTGCCATTCTAAGAGAATCCTTGCAGCATAATAGCTGATACCTCAGGTTCTAGTTAATTTAGATAAGGTTCCCATACTTTGTAGAACTGGTCTGTTTTAGAATGCAATGTACATGTCAGATATTCCAGAGGCACCCATTCAAATAGTATCTTATTCCAATCTTTAATAGAAGGAACCTTATCACTAATCCACTGTAAAAGGATGTTTTTCCTCGCTGCGAAGGTAAGGATGTTGTAAAGCCTCCTTTTACAGACAGAAGTAACATGCCTACTAGGGAGACCTAACAGTAAAGAAACTGGGTCCAATTCTAGATCAACCCCTAGGATCTTTTCAATTTCTTGCAGAACACCAGACCAGTATCTTTGTATTTTGTACATGACCATAAACAATGTGTTAGGGTGCCTGTATCAGTTTTGCATTTAAGACACTGAAGGGAAGAGGAAGTGGGGCTAAAAGCATGTCTGCGATTTGGGGATATATGCAATCTGTGTATTATTCTTAATTGGATTGCTCTAGTACGGTTACATATAGATATTGTTTTTGCATATCTCCAAATGTCCTCCCACATCTCTTCGTCAATAGTAACAGACAATTCTTTCTCCCACACTTGTTTCACCCTCTGTGTGTTGACAGCAGAAAAGGACCTTAAAGTATCATAAAACAGACTTACAGACATTTTCCTTTGTGGGAAAATAAAGCATTCTTTCAATGACAGACACATCAGGGTTACCAATTAAGGTGGTGCTCTTCAGAATATGTCTTACTTGTAGGAAGCGGAAAAAGTCCTGCTTTGGGAGTCGATATTTCTCGACCATCTGCTCAAATGACAACAAAATCTTATCAGCAAATAAGTCATTTAGCCTGCGTATGCCCTTATTAAGCCATAAGTTAAAGCCAGCATCCAGCAATCCTGGACTGAAATCTGGGTTGTTAAGAATTGGGGTAAGAGCAGAGGTTAGTTTGAACCTTCCCAGGAAGCGTTGAACTGACCTCCATACTTTGAGTGTGTTAAGTGTAACGGGATTATTGCAGTGATCTTCTACAGACTTGAAACTTCTAAAAAATAAAAGATCCTGTAAGGGGTATTTTGAAAGAGAAGTCTCAATGTCGAACCAAATAGAGGAGTCATCATTTGTGATCCAGTCAGAAATATAACAAAAGGTGGGCACATCATTGATAGAACCTGATATTGGGCAGGTCCAAGCCGCCCATAGAACTTGGCAGCTGCAATATTGCCATCTTAAGTCTTGGCTTGCGTTTACTCCATATAAAGGAACTTAGCCATCCATTTACATCCTTTATTACCTTATTGGAGAGTAATACTGGGATCATTTGGATTGGGTAAAGTAGTCTAGGTAAAACATTAATTTTCAAGAGGGATATTCTGCCCAACCAAGAAAACGGGAGAGTTCCAGCGCTCCAGATCCTGTCTTATTGTATCAAACAAGGGAACAAAATTGGCTTTGTACATTAGCTGGAATTTAGGAGTTACAAATATACCCAGATACATGAAACCTGAGGGAGACCATTTAAAAGGAAAGGGGGGAGAAGTATTAGGTACAGAGTGTAGGCTACCAAGTGGCATAGCCTCTGACTTAGTAAGGTTAATCTTGTAGCCTGAGAATTCGCTGAATAATTCAATAATATTAATAAGAGATGTAATTGAAGTCTCGGGACTAGAGATGAATATCAGGACATCATCAGCATACAAGCTTATTTTATGGTGAACATCACCAATGAGCAGCCCCTGTATAGCAGGTGTTACCCTGATGGCCTCGGCCAGTGGTTCCATAACGAGTGCAAAGAGGAGGGGGGATAAAGGACAGCCCTGTCTGGTACCTCTGTGTATAGAGAAGCTATTTGACCGTAGCCCATTAGTAAGGACAGCAGCCTGAGGATCATCATATAAAACTTTCACCCATTTTATAAAGTTGTCCCCCAGACCAAATTTATTTAGAGCAAATAATAGGTAAGACCACTCCACACGATCAAATACTTTCTCAGCATCTAGGGAGAGCACAAGACCATCCACAGCACTTTGTTGGTAGGCTTGAATTACATTAAGAAGCCGCCTGACGTTGTTGCATGACTTACGGCCCCTAATGAAGCCAGTTTGGTCTCCTTTCACAATTAGTGGCAGTGAGTCCTCTAATCTTGTGGCTAGAATTTTAGAAAGCAATTGTCTATCCACATTCAGAAGGGAAATTGGTCTGTACGAGGAACAAGACTCTGGACATTTTCCCTTTTTGAGAATAAGTGAAATGTTGGCTTCTCTCAGCGTTTGAGGGAGTTGGTCATTTGAAAATGAGTGGTTAAACATATCACGCAATGGCTCAAGGATCAGGCCATGGAACTCTTTATAGAACTCACTACAAAACCCGTCTGGTCCTGGGGCCTTACCATTTTGCAGATTATTAATTGCGAACATTATCTCTTCCTTGGTAATAGGGGCATTTAAGGAGGGACCTCTGCTCTTCGGAGATAGTAGGGAGCTCAATCTTACAAAAGAAGTTCTCCATTAATTTGGGTGCATCCTTTGGCAGTTCTGAGGCATAAAGTTTTGTATAAAATTTCTTAAATGAGTCACTTATCAATTTATTTTCATATCAATGATTACCATCAGAATCAGTAATAGTAGCAATTGACTGAGAGTCAGCCCTCTTTTTAGCTAGGTATGCCAAGTACTTTCCTGGCTTATCGCCATGTTCATATAGCTTTTGCCTGACAAATCTCATTTTCTTTTCAGCGTCCTGTATTAGGAGAGAGTCTAACGTTGATCTAATGACTGATATTTCCTTTAATAGGGCAGGAGTGGGCGTTTTAATGTAGTCCTTCTCTTTAGTTCCTAATTCACCCTCTACTCATTTTTTGCTTTTCCCGCTTTTTCCGTCTCTTAGTAGCTGTGTATGACATAATCAGACCCCTGGCATACGCTTTACAGGTCTCCCAAAGGAGCGAGGGGTTATCTGTTGATTGAGAGTTAGAGAAAAATGCTTTAAACTCTGTTATAAAATATGATGTGAATGTATGGTCTTTTAAGAATGGTTGTGTTCAACCTCTAATGTCTTGACCGATTGAATGCCCCGTTGAGTTTTATGTACAGGATCACCTCAGCATGATCAGATATGACTGTTTTATCCGCTAGGATAGGAAGCATAGACTGCAAAGACGTCTTGGGCATAAAAAAATAATCTATTCTAGTCTGACATCCATGAGGTGCAGAGAAAAAAGTGAACTCTGTTGGAGGGATGGAAAGCTCTCCAGACATCCGCATACCCCAGATCATCACATAACTTTAAGTGACTTAGCTTGAGGAGAGAGTGAAGCTATACCACTGGGAAACTTATCAATAAGGGGGTTCAACAAACAGTTAAAATCTCCTCCAACCACTGCAGTGTCTGAGTTTAATTCTGAAAAGTCTAGAAATACCTTAGTGAGGAAATCAGGGGGTGAGCAGGGGGGGAAGTAAATATTCATTATGGAAATGTTCTGCCCTTGTAAAGTACCATTAATTATAACAAAGCGACCAAATTTATCTTTCACACAATTCAAGACTTTAAGTGGTAAGTTCTTTTTCACCAGAATTGCTACACCTCTACTTCTGGATGTAAATGATGAGAAAAACACTTGACCAAACACTCCTTGTTGTAATTTCAGGTGCTCCTTATCATCCAAATGAGTTTCTTGCAACAGGGCAATATCAATATTTTCTTTTTTCAAAAAAGACAGTACTTTCTTCCTTTTAATGGGGTTATGGCTCCCTCTAATGTTCCACGTACATACACGCAGTCTGTTATCTGCCATTGTATCTTCACCATTCAATATCCAGACTGGATCCTACTGTAAAAGTGGGGTGGTACCTTTTTCCATGTGTTGAACTCTCCTCTATCTCACTGAGCATAAACAAAAAATATGAACCCTGAACTCAAACTATACTAAACCCAAAAATTAAACATGTAAAAATCCAAAAGGGGGTTTTCCCACTAGCTAACATGCAGGGGATTTCAACTCTCCAATGTAGACTCTTCAAATCAAATCAAATTTTATTTGTCACATACACATGGTTAGCAGATGTTAATGCGAGTGTAGCGAAATGCTTGTGCTTCTAGTTCCAACAATGCAGTAATAACGAGCAAGTAATCTAACAATTCCAAAAAAACTACTGTCTTATACACAGTGTAAGGGGATAAAGAATATGTACATAAGGATATATGAATGAGTGATGGTACAGAGCAGCATAGGCAAGATACAGTAGATGATATTGAGTACAGTATATACATATGAGATAAGTATGTAAACCAAGTGGCATAGTTAAAGTGGCTAGTGATACATGTATTACATAAGGATGCAGTCGATGATATAGAGTACAGTATCAACGTATGCATATGAGATGAACAATGTAGGGTAAGTAACATTATATAAGGTAGCATTGTTTAAAGTGGCTAGTGATATATTTACATCATTTCCCATCAATTCCCATGATTAAAGTGGCTGGAGTAGAGTCAGTGTCATTGACAGTGTGTTGGCAGTAGCCACTCAATGTTAGTGGTGGCTGTTTAACAGTCTGATGGCCTTGAGATAGAAGCTGTTTTTCAGTCTCTCGGTCCCAGCTTTGATGCACCTGTACTGACCTCGCCTTCTGGATGACAGCGGGGTGAACAGGCAGTGGCTCGGGTGGTTGATGCCCTTGATGATCTTTATGGCCTTCCTGTAGCATCGGGTGGTGTAGGTGTCCTGGAGGGCAGGTAGTTTGCATTAAGTCCGCATTGCCGCTCAATAGCCTCATCCTTTATATATATGGAAAAGAAAATCAATAGAAGAAGATTGAGGCTCTTCCATCTAAAACCAAGCCTGAGCACCAATATGGATTCACACATCTCAGCCTGAGCTATAGCGACTATTACTTTAGCAAGAAAAATAATAAAGATACGAATATTACTGAGCCGGAGTACGTGAGGACTCACACCACTGTTTCATGATCAGATTCAACCAAAAATAAACAAAGTTATTCAATGCTGTGGAGGTGCAGCTTAAAGTTATTTACCCGAGAGAGTCAATAAATGCAGCAGCCTCTTCAGGTGTGTAGAGCTTTTTAGGTGATCCGTTGACCATAATCTTCAATGTGGCCGGGTACAACAGTGCGTAGTCCATCTTCATTCTCCTGAGTCGAGCCTTCGCCTCATCAAACGCTTTGCGTCTTCGTACAACCGCTGTGGAATAATCATTGAAGAATGAGACCTTTGGACCTTTATGTTGACTACCATCAGAGCCGATGTTTCTAGCCGCATCCATGACGCGCTGCTTGTCGGTGAAGTTGTGGAACTTTATAACCACCGGCCGTGGGCGCTGATTGGGACCGGGTATCGTTGCTTGAGAGCGATGGGCTCTGTCCAGCTTCACACGACCAGCCTTAGTGTCCATTTGTAGGTAGCCAGGGATCCATTCCTCAAAGAATTTTACTGAACGTGTCCCTTCAGAATTTTCCAGGAGTCCCACAACACGAATATTGCATCTGCGTCCTCGATTATCCAAGTCGTCAATGTGCTCCGCCATTTCGCGCACCTGTTTCTCAAGTGCTTTTATCTTAGCGTCCATAGATGTAGTTGAAGTTTCCACTGCAGCAATTCTTCCTTCCGCCTCAACAACACGTTTCACAACGCTCTGTATTTCAGCTGAATGGCCTGCTATTGCTTCCAAGACCGTTCTTATCTTAGCATCGATCACTTTAGTAATGTTATCAGTCATCTTTTGAATCATCAGGTCCATTGTGCTTGGATCCGCAATGGTGTTAGCTTCGCTAACGTTAGCTAGCTCCTCATGCACATCCACAGGGGTGGTGGTTTTAGTCGACTTCTTAGTAGTTCTATTGGGCATGTTGTCGGAGATTTTTGCGAAATAGTCGTCAAGACTCATTATATGGTAACTTATTTAGCCAATTCTACCACTTTTTCAAGCTAGGAGATTAATGTAAGAATGTAAATTTACGAATGCCACGAGAGCTCGCTGAAACACCGTGTTCTCTCTACGGCGCCATTTTGTCCCCCCTGTGGTTCCTTTTAACATGAGTCTTCAATATTCCCAGGTAAGAAGTTTTAGGTTGTAATTATTATAGGAATTAAAGGACTATTTCTCTCTATACCAGTTTCATATACCTTGACTATTTGATGTTCTTATAGGCACTTTAGTATAGCCAGTGTAACAGTATAGCTTCCGTCCCTCTCCTCGCCCCTACCTGGGCTCGAACCAGGAACATACAGACAACAGATACCCTCGAAGCATTGTTACCCATCACTCTACAAAAGCAGTGGCCCTTGCAGAGCAAGGGGAACCACTACTCCAAGTCTCAGAGCGAGTGACGTCACCGATTGAAACACTATTAGCGTGCACCCCGCTAACTAGGTAGCCATTTCACATCGGTTACACCATCCTAATCTCAGGAGTTGATAGGCTTGAAGTCATAAACAGCTCAATGCTTGAAGCATTGTGAAGAGCTGCTGGCAAATGCACTAAAGTGCTCAGTCAGACTGCTCTATCAAATCATAGACTTAATTATAACATAACAACACACAGAAATATGTGCCTTATGTCATTAATATGGTCAAATCCGGAAACTATCATTTCGAAAACAAAACGTTTATTCTTTCAGTGAAATACGGAACCGTTCCGTATTTTATCCAACAGGTGGCACCCGTAAGTCTAAATATTGCTGTTACATTGTACAACCTTCAATGTTATGTCATAATTATGTACAATTCTGGCAAATTAATTAGTCTTTGTTAGGAATAAATGGACTTCACCCAGTTTGCAACGAGCCAGATGGCCCAAACTGCTGCATATACCCTGATTGCTTGCACGGAACGCAAGAGAAGTGACACAATTTCCCAAATTATAAGAAATTCATGTTAGCAGGCAATATTAACTAAATATGCAGGTTTAGAAATATAAACTTATGTATTGATTTTAAAGAAAGGCATTGTTTATGGTTAGGTGCAACAACAGTGCTAATCATCACCCGTTTGGTGAAGTAGGCTGTGATTCGATGAGAAATTAACAGGCACCGCAACGATTATATGCAACGCAGGACACCCTAGATAAACTAGTAATATCATCAACCATGTGTCGTTAACCCAGTGATAATGTGAATTTAAAAAATTGTATTCAAATGTTTAAATTTTACCCCTTTTTCGCCCCAATTTCGTGGTATCCAATTGTTAGTAGCTACTATCTTGGCTCATCGCTACAACTCCCGTACGGGCTCGGTAGAGACTAAGGTTGAAAGTTATGCGTCCTCCGATACACAACCCAACCAAGCCGCACTGCTTCTTAACACAGCGCAAATCCAACCCGGAAGCCAGCCGCACTAATGTGTCGGAGGAAACCCCGTGCACCTGGCAACATTGGTTAGCGTGCACTGCGCCCGACCCGCCACAGGAGTCGCTGGTGCGCGATCAGACAAGGATATCCCTACCGGCCAAACCCTCCCTAACCGGACGATGCTAGGCCAATTGTGCATCGCCCCACGGACCTCCCGGTCGCGGCCGGTAACGACAGCCTGGGCGCAAACCCAGAGTATCTTTTTGAAAAACAATCAATCTTCACATTATCGGGGCCTCCCGGGTGGCGCAGTGGTTAAGGGTGCAGTACAGCGCCCTTAACAACTGCGCCACCCGGGATGCCCCGATAATGTGAGGATTGATTGTTTTTCAAAAAAGTTTCATGCTAGCTAGCAACTTACCTTGGCTTCTTGCTGCCCTCGCGTAACAGGTAGTCAGCCTGCCACGCAGGCTCCTTGTGGAGTGCAATGTAAGGCAGGTGGTTAGAGTGTTGGACTAGTAACCGGAAGGTTGCAAAAACGAATCCCCGAGCTGACAAGGTAAAAATGTCATTCTGCTCCTGAACAAGGCAGTTAACCCACCGTTCCTAGGCCGTCTGTCACGCCCTGTCCTTTTTATGTCTCTATTTTGGTTTGGTCAGGGTGTGATTTGGCTGGGCATTCTATGTTCTTTTTCTATGTTTTTGTATTTCTTTGTATGGTTCTCAATTAGGGACAGCTGTCTATTGTTGTCTCTGATTTGGAACCATACTTAGGTAGCTTTTCCCCACATGGTTTTTGTGGGTAGTTATTTTCTGTTTAGTGTTTTCTGCACCTGACAGGACTGTTTCGGTTTTGTTAATTCTCTTTTGTTATTTTGTTATAGTGTTCAGTTTAATAAAAAGCATGAACACTTACCACGCTGCGCTTTGGTCCGATTATTCCTCATCCGATGACGACACCCTTTACACCGTCATTGAAAATAAGTTCTTAACTGATGTGCCTAGTTAAATAAAGGTATAAAAAAAATCTAATCGGCCAAATCAGTGTCCAAAAATACCGATTTCCGATTGTTATGAAAACTTGACATCGGCCCTAATTAATTGGCCATTCCGATTAATCGGTCTACCTCTACTACAGATGTAGCTACGGGGCGGTAATCATTTAGGCAGGTTTCCTTCGCTTCCTTGGGCACAGGGACTATGCTGGTCTTCTTGAAACATGTAGGTATTACAGACTCGGTCAGGGACAGGTTGAAAAGGTCAGTGAAGATACTTGCCAGTTGGTCCGCGCATGCTTTGAGTACACGTCCTGGTAATCCGTCTGGCCCTGCAGCTTTGTGAATGTTGACCTGTTAAAGGTCTTGCTCACATCGGCTACCGAGAGCGTTATCACACAGTCATCCAGAACAGCTGGTGTTCTCATGCATGCTTCAGTGTTTGCCTCGAAGCGATTAGATCGTCTGGTAAGCTTGCGTCACTGGGCAGCTAGTGGCTGGGTTTCCGTTTGGAGTCTGTAATAGTTTTCAAGCCCTGCCACATCTGACGAGCGTCGGAGCAGTAAGGATTCAATCTTAATCTTGTATTGACGCTTTGCTTGTTTGATGGTTCATCTGAGGGCATAGCAGGATTTCTTATAAGCGTCTGGATTAGTGTCCTGCTCCTTGAAAAAGCAGCAGCTTTAGCCTTTAGTTTGATGCGGATGTGTCCTGTAATCCATGGCTTCTGGCTGGGATATGTACGTACGGTCACTGGAAGGCAAAGTGTTCCCAATTTGAACCATTTCATGTGTCTGAAAGAAGTACTCTGCCTACCCGGCAGGCCCAGAGAGCAAATCAAGTGCACCTATAGGCCTGCTGCTGGCCAATCAGATAACTGTGCAGACATGAGCTTTCTTGAGCCATAGACTGCAAAAAGAAACCTCAAAAACGTTGATGCTGTATAATTTCTAAACTTTTGAAACCATGACTAGAGAGAGCGGATGTTTAACGTGTAAGTTCATTTTTAAGTTGTTATTCAGCACTGTCAACACTTTGTTCAATACCTTTTATAAGCTGTAAAATGCGTGTTCTTCCACACACTAAAACCAGCACTGCAGTGGCAATGACTGAGTATAGCAAAGTGTTCCGATAAGCTTGCGTTGTTTATTAGCGGCTTGTGTCTTTTTTAATATCAAGGAATGTTTCACTTTCTCTGGCCATAGGAGTAACATGAATTGGTGCATGAGGCATAAATAATGCAGTGCAACTTGAGTTTCGCCATCAGCTGGAAGACTGTCCCTTTAAAAAAATGTATTATGCTCACTTAGCTGTGTCTCACAAGTAATTAAACAAATGAACTATTATCAGTGTGATTATATCCCATTGAAAAATATGTATAATTTCAAAATGGCCTGAGAATAACATTGGCAGGCAAATTCAAGCATAGAGAATATGTAGTGATAATGTATTGGGCCTACTGCACAAACCTCATTGCTACAGAATGGTTTTAATTGGTTAATGTTGCATAGGCTTACATTTTTTAAAGTCATGTTTTTAAGAAATCTGAACGGTGGATCTCTGCTTGCATTTTGACTCAGTGATCTTGACTCAAGTTTTTTTTTGCTCCTTCGGTCTCCCATCGATGTTTTTAACCAACCCCAGCCTTGCTTAGGCTTGATATTTCTCACTGACTATAACCAATGTGCTATTGTGAGAATTATTGTTGAAATCTCCATTTAATAAGTTCACTGTTGCTATCGAAGTCATTCCAAACTGTAGGTTCAACAGAGCAAATTAAATGTAACCATACTTCATCAATCATATATCATCAATGATGGATTATATAGAATTTGGAAAGTCGTCAACAGATAGTTTAAATTCAGCTGTGAGGACAGAGGAACTGATTTGATATGCTAACTTACTGTCTAGACACGATTCTACTGTCAGAATGCCAGGTAAATGGGCAGAATATGGGTAAAAATAATGCAAAGACTGAAAGAGAATGGGGTATAATGGAATGGATTCAGACCATCCCAGGAGATGACAGATAAGCTTAATCTAGGTATTGCAAATCAGAAAGGTGTGGTGGGCTCACATATCTTATGTCATGCACAAATGGAGTAACAAGAGAAATGCTGTTCCATTTTCTAATGCAAGAGCATTTTTTGACACAGGCACTACATTTGCAAGAGGGAATAACCAACTTTGCAACTGAAGATCACCTGGGATGTATTGTTGAAGTTATTGCAAAGAAAGGAATCAATATTCACAGAACAAAATTTACAGAGCTCATGAATGCTGTTAGAGTGCATTCGGAAAGTATTTATCACCCTTGACTTTTTCCACATTTTGTTAATTGTTTTTCCCTCATCAATCTACACACAATAGCCCATAATGACAGCAATAACAGGTTTTTCGAAATTTTTGCAACTGTATTAAAAATAGAAATACCTTATTTACATAATTATTCAACTGTTCGCTATGAGACTCGAAATTGAGCTCAGGTGCATCCTGTTTCCATTGATCTTCCATAAGATGTATCTACAACTTGATTGGAGTCCACCTGTGGTAAATTCAATTGATTGGACATGATTTGGAAAGGCACGCACCTGTCTATATTAGGGATGCACAATATATTGGTGAACATATCGGAATCGGAAGATAATAGCTAAAAATGGCAACATCGGTATCGGCCCGATGTCTAGTTTAACGCCGATGTTAAAAACCGATGTCAAAGCTACCCTGCATACAGTTGAAGTCGGAAGTTTACATACACTTGGGTTGGAGTCATTAAAACTCGTTTTTCAACCACTCCACACATTTCTTGTTAACAATCTATAGTTTTGGCAAGTCGGTTAGGACATCTACTTTGTGCATGACACAAGTAATTTTTCCAACAAATGTTTTCAGACAGATTTTCAGTTATAATTCACTGTATCACAATTCTAGTGGGTCAGAAGTTTACATACACTAAGTTGACTGTGCCTTTAAACAGCTTGGAAAATTCCAGAAAATGATGTCATGGCTTTAGAAGCTTCTGATAGGCTAATTGACATCATTTAAGTCAATTGGAGGTGTACCTGTAGATGTATTTCAAGGCCTACCTTCAAACCCAGTGCCTCGTTGCTTGACATCATGGGAAAATCAAAAGAAATCAGCCAAGACCTCAGCAAAAAATTGTAGACCTCCACAGGTATGGTTCATCCTTGGGAGCAATTTCCAAGCGCCTGAAGGTGCCTCGTTCATCTGTACAAACAATAGTACACAAGCATAAACACCATGGGACCACGCAGCCATCATACCGCTGAGGAGGGAGACGCATTCTGTCTCCTAGAGATGAACGTACTTTGGTGCGAAAAGTCCAAATCAATCCCAGAATAACGGCAAAGGACCTTGTGAAGATGCTGGAGGAAACAGGTACAAAAGTAACTAAATATACAGTAAAACGAGTCCGAAATCGACAACCTGAAAGTCTGCTCAGCAAGGAAGAAGCCACTGCTCCAAAACCACCATTAATTTTAAGGATTATGCAAAATACTGTTCCCACGAAGGAACAGCACTCAGCGGATTTCAGAGCGCCACCTATAGTTTTTGATAAAACTCATAATTTCATGAAACTTTCATTAAAATACACATTCAAGGTAGTGAATTAAAGCTACACTCGTTGTGAATCTAGCCACCAAGTCAGATTTGTAAAATGCTTTTCGGCGAAAGCATGAGAAGCTATTATCTGATAGCATGTACCCCCAAAATACTGCAACGTCACCTAAACAGACAGATTTTGCGGTAGACGGCGCTACCCAAAACGCATAAATAAAATATAAAACATTCATTACCTTTGACCATCTTCTTTGTTGGCACTCCTTGATGTCCCATAATCAATATTGGGTCTTTTTTTCGATTAAATCGGTCCATATATAGCCTAGATATCGATCTATGAAGACTGTGTGATAAACGGGAAAAAATAGCGTTTCATAACGTAACGTCATTTTTTAAAATTAAAAAAGTCGACGATAAACTTTCACAAAACACTTCGAAATACTTTTGTAATGCAACTTTAGGTATTAGTACACGTTAATAAGCGATAAAATTCATCAGGAGGCGATGTAAATGCTATAGGCAATCGTCTGGAAAAAATGACCGGAAAAACCTCGACCAAAACATCCTGTTTCAGGTCGGAGGGAATCGGTTCCCTTGGGTCGGTTCGACCAAGAATCAAATCCGAATCAAATGAGAAGACTCTATACATCCTGTGGAAGCTGTAGGTACTGCAACCTCGGCCTCATTTAATACGGTTCACCTTTAACAATTCCTGGAAGTGGCGCATGGATATTTATTTCCACTTTCAGTGATCAGATTTTCCTGCGCTTTTCGATGAAACAGACGTTCTGTTATAGTCACAGCCGTGATTTAACCAGTTTTAGAAACGTCTGAGTGTTTTCTATCCACACATACTAATCATATGCATATACTATATTCCTGACATGAGTAGCAGGGCGCTGAAATGTTGCGCGATTTTTAACAAAAAGCTGCGAAAATTCGCAGCCTCCTTAAGAGGTTTTAAGAGCCAGACTACGGTTTGCAACTGTACATGGGGACAAAGATCGTACTTTTTGGAGAAATGTCCTCTGGTCTGAGGAAACAAAAATAGAACTGTTTGCCCAAAATTGTAACGGCGTTTGTCTGTTGAAGGAGAGTCGGACCAAAATGCAGCGTGGTGGTTACTCATGTTCTTTAATGAAAAAATAGCGATACATGAAATAACTAAATAAATACAAAAACAACAAACAAAACGTGAAAACCAAATTACAGCCTATCTGGTGAACACTACACAGAGACAGGAACAATCACCCACAAAATACACAGTAAAACCCAGGCTACCTAAATATGGTTCCCAATCAGAGACTTCGAGAATCACCTGACTCTGATTGAGAACCGCCTCAGGCAGCCAAGCCTATGCTAGACACACCCCTAATCAGCCACAATCCCAATGCCTACAAAAACCCCAATACGACAACACAATAAACCCATGTCACACCCTGGCCTGAACAAATAATTAAAGAAAACACAAAATACTAAGACCAAGGCGTGACAAAAATGACCATCATAATATTTGGAGGAAAAAGGGGGAGGCTTGCAAGCCGAAGAACACCATCCGTGAACTGTGAAGCACAGGGGTGGCAGCACCATGTTGTGGGGGTGCTTTGCGGCAGGAGGGACTGGTGCACTTCACAAAATAGATGGCAGGAAAATGAGGTGGATATATCGAAGCAACATCTCAAGACATCATTCAGGACGTTAAAGCAGGAAGTTAAATGGGTCTTTCAAATGGACAATGACATACTTCAAAAGTTGTGGCAAAATGGCTTAAGGACAACAAAGTCAAGGTACTGGAGTTGCCATCACAAAGCCCTGACCTCAATCCTATAGAACATTTTTGGGCAGAACTGAAAAACCGTGTGCAAGCAAGGAGGCCTACAAATCTGACTCAGTTACACCAGCTTTATCAGGAGGAATGGGCCAAAATTCACCCAACTTATTGTGGGAAGCTACCCAAAAACGTTTGACTCAAGTTAAACAATTTAAAGGCAATGCTACCAAATACTGAGTGTATGTAAACGTCTGACCCACTGGGAATGTGATGATGAAGAAATAAATCTGAAATAAATCCTTCTCTACTATTAATCTGCCATTTCACATTCTTAAAATAAAGTGGTGATCCTAACTGACAAGGAATTTTTACTAAGATTAAATGTCAGGAATTGTGAAAAACTGAGTTTAAATGTATTTGGCTAAGGTGTATGTAAACTTCTGACTTCAACTGTACCTACATAACGTAGGTATGACTTAGTAACGCCGCACAAAATTTTGCGCTACACGTGCAACACAGCATCCCTAACATAGCAGACATTGTGTGGGCTCTGTGGATCGAGCAGTCATTTGAAAGAGTAAGACATTTTCAGCGAGACAACTCAAAGGCGAAATCCATTAAGCCAAGAAACAGTTTCTTGCAAAAGTATTCACACCCTTGCCGTTTATCCTATTTTTTTTGCATTACAACCTGTAATTTAAATGAATTTTTATTATTTTTATTTCATGTAATGGACATGTGTAATGGACAAAATAGTCCAAATTGTCCAAATCACCAGCATGTACCTCCTTGGTGTCACGTCCTGACCAAAGACAGCCTTTATTTTCTATGGTAGAGTAGGTCAGGGCATACCTAGGGGTTTAGTCTAGTTTATATAGTCTATGTGGGGTTCTAGTTAGTTTTTTCTATGTTGGTATTTTTTTTTTTTCTTTGCTAAGTTTCACTTTATTCATTAAAATTATGTGGAACTCAACATACGCTGCGCCATATCACGTCCGCACTGCTGAAGGAGCGGTGTACCACCGCAATACATATGCTGCTTTGATTGTGCCTGGCTACAAAGTTTTCAGGAGAGACAGGATGGAAGGAAGAGGAGGGGGTGTGATGATTTACATTAAAAAACATATCCGATGTAAACAAATTGAGTGGTCATGTGATAATGAACTAGAATGTATTGGCCTGAACGTTACACTGTCTCCCTAAATGTCTTTTACCCTTATTGGAATGTATAGGCCACCTTCCACCAAAAGTGTGTTTTTTTATCAGTTTAATAACATGCTTAGGGAATGAGACTTTGGGAAAGAGGTAATCTTAATGGGAGATTTTAACATGAATTATGAAGACAAGTTTTGTAGGAAAACCCTCAAACGGATCACTAATACTTTTGACCTTACACAGCTCGTTAAAGGGCCAATCAGGGCGACTTGTTGCTCTAAAACACAGATTGATTTGGTGTTCAGTAATAAACCGGAGAGAGTGACTAAATCATTCAATATGGTTACTGGGCTATCTGATCATAATCTGACACTTATAGCCAGAAAGCTGTCTAAGAGCAGGTTTAACCTGTCTACTGTTAGAAAGCTGGATCAACTAAGAATACCTAAGAGTGAATTAAGCTATTTTGAAAACGCAATTAAGGGAATTAACTGGAATGATCTCTTGTCCTATACAGACGTGGAAGGTGATAGTCAAGTTTTCTATCCACAATCCAGACTACAATAAATGGTTTCCTAAAGAAAATCAAATCCAAACCTGGCCAAAAGAGCACTCTTCCTTGGCTAAATTGAGAAATCTGGAAATTGATGAAAGAATGAGATGATGCTCTAAAAATAGCCCTAAGATCCAAATTAAAGCATGACAGACGTAGGTTTGCCATGTTGAGAAATAAGGTGATGAAAGAAATCGGAAAAGCCAAGGCAAACTTTTTTTATTAACATAATTGGTGAAGCAAAGGGAAATTCTAAATTGATCTGGGAGAATCTAAAAAGGTTAACAGGGAAAGACCATAGTAACCCTGCAAAAAGACTAGAAATCATGGTGAATAACAATCTAACACAGGATGCAGTCGAAATAGCAATAGCCTTCAATTCCTACTTTATTGACTCTCAGTGTACTGACACAGAACCCCTCCACTGGTTTCTTGGGCTCAGTGCTAGTAAATGATGCTCAACCTGTCTTGGTCATAAGGGAGGTTTCTGAGTCAAAGGTGAACAAGGTGATTAGCTCACTAAAGAACTCTAAAGCCAAAGATGTGTTAGGGCTGGACTCTACCTTTCTTAAAAACTACAAAGAGTCACTCATTGGCCCATTACGAAGGTCACCAACGCATCTATTGGTCTCGGGATGTTTCCAAGGGTATGGAAGTCGGCTATAATAATAACGGCCATCTTTAAATAAGGCGACCCTGCTGACGTGAGTAACTACAGGCCCATTAGTATACTACCTGTGGTGTCAAAGGTTGTTGAAAAGTGTGTAGCAGAACAACTGATTGCCCACCTCAACAACAGCCCCTTCACATTACATTCCATGCAGTTTGGGTTCAGAGCAAAACACTCCACAGAAACGGCCAACTGCTTTCTTCTGGAAAATGTGAAGTCCGAGATTGACAAAGGGGGTGTTGTTGGGGCTGTGTTTCTGGACCTAAGGAAGGCTTTTGATACTGTTAACCATGAGATTCTTATCACAAAAGTGTCCAAGTTAAACTTTTCGCCTGATGCCTTAAGATGGATGAAATCATACCTTGAAGGCAGAACTCAGTGTGTTAGAGTGAGCAATTAGCTGTCGCCCACTCTTAGCTATGATGTGGGCGTGCCCCAAGGGTCAATACTGGGGCCCCTCCTGTTCAGCCTGTACATTAATGATCTTCCTTCTGTCTGTACTGGGTCTGAAGTTCAAATGTATGCAGATGATACAGTGATATATGTGCATGGAAAGAGCAAACAACAAGCACAAGAACTCACTACTGTAATGGTCCAGTTTAGAAAGTGTCTCAGTGACTCGTGTTTGCATCTCAATGTCAAAAAAACTGTTTGCATGTTCTTCGCAAAGAGGGCAACAGATGCTACTCAGCCAGATGTCTACGTGTCAGGGGAGAAGCTCCAGGTGGTATCTGATTTTAAGAACCTTGGCATCATACTTGATTCCAACCTCTCTTTTAAAAAGCATGTGAAAAAGGTAATTCAAATAACCAAATTCAACCTAGCTAATTTCCGATTTAAACGAAATTGTTTGACAACAGAGGTAGCAAAACTGTACTTCAAGTCTATGATACTCCCGCACTTAACATACTGCTTGACTAGTTGGGCCCAAGCTTGTGTACATCATTAAGACCTATTCAATCTGTCTACAAACAGGCTCTCAAAGTGCTTGATAGGAAGCCCAATAGCCATCATCACTGTTACATCCTCAGAAAGCATGAGCTCCTGAGTTGGGAATATCTTGTGCAATACACCGATGCATGTCTTGTATTCCAGATCCTAAATGGCCTGGCTCCCCCTCCACTCAGTATTTTTGTTAAACAGAAAACCCAAACATATGGCAGCAGATCCACAAGGTCTGCCATGAGGTGACTGTATAGTTCCCTTAAGGAAAAGCACCTTTAGTAAATCTGTTTTCTCTGTGAGAGCTTCCCATGTCTGGACTACACTGCCATCAGACGCACATAACTGCACCACATATCACACTTTCACAAAATGCTTGAAGACATGGCTAAAGGTCAATCAGATTTGTGAACATGGTCCCTAGCTTTGTGAACATGGTCCCTAGCTCCATGTCTGTTGTCTGTAACCTGTGAGGTGTGGAAACACTTTGTTGCTGTTATGAATTTTGTCTTGCTGCTCTTTGTTCTATGTTGCTCTGGTTGTATGCTACGTCTTGCTTGTCCTATGTTGCTATTGTCTATATTGTCATTAAAAACAATTACCTGCCCAGGGACTGCGGTTGAAAATTAGCCGGCTGGCTAAAACCGACACTTTTACCGAAACGTTGATTAATGTGCACTGTCCCTGTAAAAATAAAATAAACTCAATTGTCGTCGTCTTCTGAACACAAAAGAACAATACACTGATGAGATTAATTGTTCCCCTAAAAGAGAATGTGATGGACTAAAAAAAAACACACACACACACACATAGCACAACATCCACCATACTTACCTGCAACACCACAATAACGGTTGACTGACACAGAAGCATGCTCAGCATCATATCACACAAGGTCAAGAAGAGAGGTCAAGCCCAGAGCTGTCCTAGACCTGTGAAATGTAAAAGGATGTAGGTAGATCGCTGCCCTAAAAGAGTTCCAGACTGTAAACTTGTTATTGAAAAGTTTATTTGAAGTGCTTTGGTATTGTATTTGTTTGAAATGTGGAGATGTCATTGCTACAGTGAAAGCTGAGTTGCTGGGAATCCTTTGTTCTAAAAGTAACAGTATGCTGAATCATTGTTTGAGTCTTATGTTGATTCAGTTGTTGCAGTATAAATGGTTACATACCTGGAGTTCAAACGACAGCTCATGTATTCAAAAGAAATGCTTAGAATATGTATAAAACATTTTTTTAAAGAAGGGGGAGGTAATATTCATATGTGTAAACATACTGAATTGTAATTCGATGCATTTTACTGCCATATCAAACTGCGCTATGATTGGTAAAGACCACCCAGGTGGTGAGGTCATGGTCAGTTGATCATGGTATGAGACACATGAACATGCCAGTTATAAACTTTTTCAGGACACTGTCTTTCAAATATAATTCGTACAAATCCAAATAACTTCACAGATCTTCATTATAAAGGGTTTAAACACTGTTTCCCATGCTTGTTCAATGAACCATAAACAATTAATGAACATGCACCTGTGGAACGGTCATTAAGACACTAACAGCTTATAGACGGTAGGCAATTAAGGTCCCAGTTATGAAATCGTAGGACACTAAAGAGGCCTTTCTACTGACTCTGAAAAACACCAAAAGAAAGATGCCCAGGGACCTTGCTCATCTGCGTGAACGTGCCTTAGGCATGGTGCAAGGAGGCATGAGGACTGCAAATGTGGCCAGGGCAATAAATTACGATGTCCGTACTGTGAGACGCATAAGACAACGCTACAGGGAGACTGAACAGACAGCTGATTGTCCTCGCAGTGGCAGACCATGTGTAACAACATCTACACAGGATCGGTACATCCGAGCATCATACCTGCGAAAAAGGTACAGGATAGCAACAACAACTCTCCGAGTTACACCAGGAACACACAATCCCTCCATCAGTGTTCAGTTTGTCCGCAATAGACTGAGAGAGGCTGGACTGAGGGCTTGTAGGCCTGTTGTAAGGCAGGTCCTCACCAGACATCAATGGCAACAACGTCGCCTATGGGCACAAACCCACCGTCGCTGTACCAGACAGGACTGGCCCAAAGAGCTCTTCACTGATGAGTCGCGGTTTTGTCTCACCAGGGGTGATGGTCGGATTCGCGTTTATCGTCGAAGGAGTGAGCATTACACCGAGACCTGTACTCTGGAGCCGGTATCGATTTAGAGGTGGATCATCGGACTGAGCTTGTTGTCATTGCAGGCAATCTCAACACTGTGCATTACAGGGAAGACATCCTCCTCCCTCATGTGGTACCCTTCCTGCAGGGTCATCCAGACATGACCCTCCAGCATGACAATGTCACCAGCCATACTGCTCGTTCTGTGCCAGATTTCCTAAACGCGAATCAGTGTTCTGTCATGGCCAGCGAAGAGCCCAGATCTCAGTCCTATTGAGCACGTCTGGGACCTGCATGGATTGGAGGGTGAGGGCTAGGGCCATTCCCCTCAGAAATGTCCGGGAACATGCAGGTGCCTTGGTGGAAGAGTGGGGTAACATTTCACAGCAAGAACTGGAAAATCTGGCGCAGTCCACGAGAAGGAGATGCACTGATGTACTTAATGCAGCTGGTGGCCACACCAGGTACTGACTGTTACTTTTGATTTTGACCCCCCCTTTGTGCAGGGATACATTATTCCATTTCTGTTATTCACATGTCTGTGGAACCTGTTCAGTTTATGTCTGTTGTTGAATCTTATGATCATAGAAATATTTACACGTAACGTTTGCTGAAAATAAACGCAGTTGACAGTGAGAGTACGTTTCTTTTTTTGCTGAGAGTACTTATTTTCTTTAGCCTACTGGACGTGAGACGCACGCTTGCTTGCTGAATGTAAAATAGGCTACAGCATTAAGAACGAGTTGGAAGTTGGATTGGAGAAGCCCATATTTGTTTTTTTTTGTAAGCCAATCTTAACACTGGGCTATATACATCCTGACAAGATGACTGATCTGCTAATGTACCTTTCTGGACCTTCTAAGCTGTTGAGAATAGACCCAAACGGATCCAAATGGTTGCATAATCAGCCTAGGCCAGTTATTTTGACATGAAACAAAACGTTCAAACGGTTATTCAAATCAGTCTACATCACTGCAGTTTACAGCTTATTTACAATAATTGTGTACTCACAGTATAACAATAATACATTCCTTGTTGCATTGTGATGTTGTAGCCCAGGTATAATGCACTACAGATCTGCCATTTCATAAACTTGAACTCTTGTACTTTGACAGGTAAATAATTATCTTATAGCCCTAATATTTTGCTAATGAATGGCCTAATATCTAGCCAATATTTAGCTATTTAGGCATGTTCAAATTAACAGGGACCCTGTTTATCTTTCTTTTGGTGTTTTTCAGAGTCAGTAGAAAGGCCTCTTTAGTGTCCTAAGTTTTCATAACTGTGACCTTAATTGCATACCGTCTGTAAGCTGTTAGTGTCTTAACGACCAATGTTCATTGTTTATGGTTCATTGAACAAACATGGGAAACAGTATTTAAAGCCTTTACAATGAAGATCTGTGCAGTTATTTGGATTTTTATGAATGATCTTTTAAAGACAGGGCCCTGAAAAAGGGACGTTTAGAAATACAATGGCGTGCTAAAGTATTCACTCCCCTTGGCATTTTTTCCTATTTTGTTGCATTAACAGTCTGGAATTAAAATATTATTTATTTACATGACATGCCTACCACTTTGAAGATGCAAAATATATTTTATTGTGAAACAAACAAGAAGTAACACAAAAAACAGAACTTGATCGTGTATTACTATTCACCCCTCCCCCAAAGTCAATACATTGTAGAGCCACCTTTTGCAATTACAGCTGCAAGTCTCTTGGGGTATGTCTCTATAAGCTTGGCACATCTAACCACTGGGATTTTTGCTCATTCTTCAAGGCAAAACTGCTCCAGCTCCTTCAAGTTGGGTGGGTTCCGCTGGTGTACAGCAATCTTTAAATCATTCCACAGATTCTCAATTGGATTGAGGTCTGGGATTTTACTAGGCCATTCTAAGACATGTAAATGTTACACCTTAAACCACTTGAGTGTTGCTTTAGCATTATGCTTAGGGTCATTGTCCTGCTGGAAGGTGAACCTCCGTCCCAGTCTTAAATTTCTGGAAGACTGAAACCCGTTTCCCTCAAGAATGTCCCTGTATCTAGTGCCATCCATCATTCCTTCAGTTCTGACCAGTTTCCCAGTCCCTGCCGATGGAAAAACATGCCCACAGCATGATGCTGCCACCACCATGCTTCACTGTGGGGATGGGATTCTTGGGGTGATGAGGTGTTGGGTTTGTGCCAGACATAGCGTTTTCCTTGATGGCCAAAAAGCTACATTTTAATCTCATCTGACCAGAGTACCTTCTTTCATATGTTTGAGGAGTCTCCCACATGCATTTAGGCAAACACCAAACTTGTTTGCTTGTTTTTTTCTTTAAGAAATTTCTTTTTTCTGGCCAATCTTCCGTAAAGCCCAGCTCTGTGGAGTGTACGGCTTAAAGTGGTCCTATGGACAGATACTCCAATCTCCGCTGTGGAGCTTTGCAGCTCCTTCAGGGTTATCATTGGTCTCTTTGCTGCCTCTCTGATTAATACCGTCCTTGCTTAGTCCATGAGTTTTGGTGGGCGGCCCTCTTAGCAGGTTTGTTGTGGTGCCATATTCTTTCAATTTTTTAATAATGAATTTGATGGTGCTCCGTGGGATGTTCAAAGTTTCTGATATTTTTTTATAACTCAATCCTGATCTGTAATTCTCCACAACTTTGTCCCTGACCTGTTTGGAGAGCTCCTTGGTCTTCATGCTGCCGATTGCTTGGTGGTGCCCCTTTCTGAGTGGTGTTGCAGACTCTGGGGCCTTTCAGAACAGGTGTATATATACTGAGATCATGTGACAGATCATGTGGCACTTAGATTGCACACAGGGTTACTTTATTTAGTTATGTGACTTCTGAAGGTAATTGGGTTGCACCATATCTTAATTAGGGGCTTCATAGCAAAGGGGATGAATACATATGCACTCACCACTTTACTGTTTAAAAAAAAAAAAGTTTTTTAAACAAGTCATTTTTTTCATTTCACTTCACCAATTTGGACTATTTTGTGTATGTCCATTAGATGAAATCATGAAATCCAAATGAAAATCCATTTAATTTACAGGGTGTAATGCAACAACATAGGAAAAACGCCAAGGGGGTGAATACTTTTGCAAGGCACTGGACACATGCTTGTCAGAGCTTCTCAAAGACTATATTCAATATAGAATCAGTTTGACATTGTTTTACTATTGTAACTTGCAGTACTGAAAATTCTATTGACCCCGTCAGGAGCCCAGACGTTTGCCATAGATGGTAGAGTTTTCATCTTTGGACTACATGATCTTAAGATTGCATTCGGCTAAGGCACTTCTCTCTATATCGGTTGGCTACATTGGTGACCATGGTGGGATCCTTTTGATACACCTTTAGGGCCTTGGCACATGAATGCTCCTAGAGAGAAGCGGGAAGGAATACTGAAACATGCGTTGATGACAGTTCTACGGTCTCCATCAGAGGCTCAGCCTTTTGTCGTAGATGGTAAAGCTTTAATTTCTGCACAGCAACATTGTAAGATTGTGCCCCCCACGGCACTTCTCTCTCAACATTGATTGGTAGGTTACACTATATTTAGGCACTTCAAATAAGGCACCTTTGCTATTTCTCTCCACATCCCTAAATGTGATTTTATTCTTTGTTCTAATGCATATGCATGAAACGTACATTTTGGAAAACATGCCTCACTCAGTCATAGTAGCAGGGGTTGGAATCCAATCGTTTCATTCTGAACAGAACCACTATTTATTTTTTCATTCCACTGTTCCAACCAGCAAAATAAAGTTTGGAACCAGTTTGAATTAAAGAAAAGTACCGGTTTATATTGTTCCTTTCTATTGCTTTTTTAATCTGTGAAATGAAGTTTTTTACATTAAGCTCAGTAAATTACTTCACCAGTCAGTGTGGATAGCAATTACGGCTATGAGTCTTTCTAAGTGTTTTCCACAGCTGGATTGTGCGACATTTTCCCATTATTCTTCTCAAGATTCTCTGTCAAATTGGTTGTTAATCATTGCTAGACAACCATTTCCAGGTCTTGCCATAGATGTTCAAGTAGATTTAAGTCAAAACTAACTCGGCGACTCACAGTCTTCTTGGTAAGCAACTCCAGTGTAGATTTGGCCTTGTGTTTTAGCTTATTGTCCTGCTGAAAGGTGAATTCATCTCCTAGTATCTGGTGGAAAGCAGACTGATCCAGGTTTTTCTCTAGGAGTTTGCCTGTGCTTAGCACCATTTACATTAATTTTTTATCCTGAAAAACTCCCCAGTTCTTAATGATTACAAGCATACCCATAACATGATGCAGCCACCACTATTCTTGAAAATATGGAGAGTGGTACAAATATGTTTGGGGCAAACCCAATACACAACAATTTGTATTCAGGACAAAAAGTGAATTGCTTTGCCACATTTTTTGCAGTATTACTTTAGTGCCTCCCTGGTCTTTGTGGTTGAATCTGTGCTTGAAATTCACTGCCTGACTGATGGACCTTACAGTTACTATAAGGACGCTAATAAGAAATCCCGCTATGCCTTCTGACGAACTATCAAACAGGCAAAGCGACAATACAGGACTAAGATTGAATTGTACTACACCGGCTCCGACGCTCGTCGGATGTGGCAGGGCTTGCAAACTATTACGGACTACAAAGGGAAGCACAGCCGCAAGCTGCTCAGTGACACAAGCCTACCAGACGAGCTAAATTACTTCTATGCTCGCTTCGAGGCAAGCAACACTGAAGCATGCATAAGAGCATCAGCCGTTCCGGACGACTGTGTGATCATACTCTCCGTAGCCGATGTCAGTAAGACCTTTTAAACAGGTCAACATTCACAAGGCCGCAGGGCCAGACATTTTGATAAACATAATTTCACTATGACATGATGGGTTATTGTGTTTAGGCCAGTGATTAAAACATCTACATGTAATCCATTTTAAATGCAGGCTGTAACACAACACAATGTGGAAAAAGTCAAGGGGTGTGAAGGCACTGTATTACCAGGTCAAAACATAATAAAACGATTTAATTCACTGACAGAGATCGTTAATGAAACAATATCTTCCTTAGCAGGCTATTTTACATTCACAGTAGCTGGCTAGGCTAGATAAACTATTACATTGTCTAGCTTTCAATAAATTGGCTATGTGGTCAACAGAGTTACCTCTGGATACGATCAAGACAATTCACATTGAATGCTGTATTTTTCAAGTGCACTCAAAAATTTATATTTATCTTATTTCAGTCTTCATCACCATCAGTTAACAGCTCAAGTTTTCACGTGAGGCTGTGTTAGATAGAAGCAGGCCATTGGCTGCCTTCATCACGAGGGGTATGTACAGGAGTTCTGATTGGGTCCACATTTAGCAATTCTACACATTTGCCTGAGCAGACAGAGCACTGAAATATACTTTTTATGAGAAAATGTGCAAGGAATGAAATTGCCAACAAATGTTATAGTCATAAGAACATTTTACTGTCATATACAAAAAGATCTGCTCCTCTCTTGACAGGGATCGAGTCAAAACTTCATGACCTTTGATTAAATTAGTTTTGTTCATGCAGTCGACATGAGGTGCAAGTTGGATAATTTGTATCCCCATCATGCAACACACTTTGAAAGGCGGTCACCAATTTGACGAAAGTAATCTGCATGAACGTGCCCAATCTCAATGTGACCCACCAGATTCAGAAGCTTGAAAACCCCATTAAACACCGTTAGATTTTTGTCCCCCGCAAAACTAAAACTGAACATAATTCATTGTTTTTATTTATTTTTAGTTAGTTTTGGAGTAAAAAATAATCGTTTTAGTATAGTTTCAAACAGGATTGTTAATTATTTTTAGTTTTTTCAGGATTAGTTTTCGTTTTATTTTCAGTTTTATTTTACTTTAATAAACTTGCAGCAAAGCTTTTAGTCCTTTTGATGTTGAATGCATGTTGAAAAGCTTATTGTGTCAGGTGTGTGTCAAAGTGGAAGTGTATAAGAGAGACGTTGTGTGTGTGGCCTTTCTGGTACTAAGACACTCACTTAATTCAAATTGAAATCCAATAAGCATTCACTTATTCCGGTGCTAAATTCAGTTATCCTAATGTTCATTTTCTCCATTACCTTAACTGAGTGAAATAGCTTAATACATTCTCACTCTACCCTGGAGTATTATTGTCTGCTGAACGGCAGTGAGGTGCAACGGGCATATCAGTCCTTCCCAGACAAACTGTAGAAAAGACAGAAATTACAGAAAAAAGGGATCCCTTCTCCCAGGGCATACAGCGACAAGCCCCTAAATGTTGCCAAAATTGCTTCACAGAAGAATTAATATAACAGTGGGCCTCCCAAAATACGCCAGGATGCACGGTGCTAAACATATAGCTTTCAGCAGCCTCAGCTCCCACTTGAGCCGCAAAGGGCTCCACACACACAAACACACAGTACAGTAGCAGCAAAGTCCCCAATAAGTCACTTAATTAGCGCCCTATGTAGTTAATCTCGTTAGTACTGACTTGGTGTACTCACACTGCGGGGACCCGCGGGTGAGACACATACGGAGATAAAAACAGAAAGAGAAATGGAGAAGGGAGAGAGGGAAAGAGGGAAAAGGAGAAAGAGAGAGGGATTGAAGTTGCTAGTCCTCAAAAGTTTTTTTTTTGTTGCCTGTGTTATGTAGGTCAGAACCCAGCAGTCTACAGGATCTATAGACTCCCAATTCCTGGAGTTCTGATAGTTCAACATGCACATTCACATGGTTTACCAGGTGTGGTTCCCTAGTGCATGATAACTGTAAATAACAGGGTATATGCACATTCTACATGACATTAAATGCTAGATTGTTTACAGCAGAAAATAATGTATTTGACTCGTGCACCAATACAGTTGATACTATGGTCTTGGATACTGGACTACCAATATCAAGTGCCAGAATTAATTCGGACCAGGATTCATCTGGTTTTTGCACAGATCAGAGTACCAAATGTTACTACACAGAAAAAAATAAACATAACATGCAACAATTTCTAAGATTTTACTGAACTGAATTACAGTTCATATAAGGAAATCAGTCAGTCAAAATAAATGTATGAGGCCCTAATATATGGATTTCACATGACTGGGAATACAGATATGAGTCTGTTGGTCACGCCTTAAAAAAAAAGTAGGGGCATGGATCAGAAAACCAGTCAGTATCTGGTGTGACCATCATTTGCCTCATGCAGCGCGTCACATCTCCTTCGCATAGAGTTGATCAGGTTGTTGATTGTGGACTGTGGTATGTTGTCCCACTCCTATTCAATGGCTGTGCGAAGTTGCAGGATATTGGCGAGAACTGGAACTCGCTGTCGTACAATGCCAATCCAGAGCATCCCAAACATGCTCAATGGGTGTTATGTTTAGTGAGTATGCAGGCCACATTTTCAGCTTCCATGAATTGTGTAAAGATCCTGGCGTCATGGGGCCGTGCATTATCATGCTGAAACATGAGATGATGGATGAGTGGTGGATAAATGGCACGACAACTGGCCTCAGGATCTCGTCAAGGTATCTCTGTGCATTAAAATTGCCATCAATTGCCATCAAATGCTCATCGAAGGTGAGCATTTGCCCACTGAAGTCGGTTTACGACACCGACCTGCAGTCATGTCAAGACCCTGGTGAGGATAACGAGCACACAGGTGAGCTTCCTTGAGGCAGTTTCTGACAGTTTTTGCAGAAATTCTTCGGTTGTACAAACCCACAGTTTCATCAGCTGTCCAGGTGGCTGGTCGTATAGACGATCCCACAGGTGAAGAAGCCGGATATGGAGGTCCTGAACTGGCATGGTTACACGTGGTCTGCGGTTGTGAGGCCGGTTGGACGTACTGCCAAATTCTCTAAAATGTTTTTGGGTGGCGGCTTATGGTAGAGAAATGAACATTAAATTCTCTATCAACATCTCCGGTGGACATTCCTGCAGTCAGCATGCCAATTGCATGCTCCCTCAACTTGAGACATCTGTGGCATTGTGTTGTGTGACAGAACTACACATTTTAGAGTGGACTTTTATTGTCCCCAGCACAAGGTGCACATGTATAATGATCATGCTGTTTAATCAGCTTCTTGAAATACCACACCTGTCAGGTGGATGGATTATCTTGGCAAATGAGAAATGCTCACTAACAGGGATGTAAACACATTTGTGCACAACATTTGAGAGAAATAAGCTTTTTGTGTGTATGGAACATTTCTGGGGTCTTTTATTTCAGCTCATGAAACATGGGACCGACACTTTACATGTTGCGTTTATATTTTTGTTCAGTATAGATTGGAATCAGATGGGATATGTACAGTGCTGTGAAAAAGTATTTGCCTCCTGATTTCTTATTTTTTTGCACATTTATCACACTTAAAATGTTTCAGATCAAACTAATTTTAATATTACACAAAGATAACCCAAGTAAACACAAAATGCCGTTTTTAAGTGATTATTTTATTTATTAAGGGAAAAAGCTATCCGAACCTTCATGGCCCTATGTGACAAAGTAATTGCCCCCTAAACCTAATAACTGGTTGTGCCACCCTCAGCAGCAGCAACAACAGCAATTAAGTGTTTGCGATAACTGGCAATAAGTCTTTCACATCGCTGTGGAGGAATTTTGGCCCACTCCACGCACCGTACAAATCTCTGGATGTCCAAACGAACAAGCCATGGAGTAAACGCTATGTCAATTTGAAGAGAAATGAGGCAGCTGTTCCAGCACACTCATTCATCTTTGGACGCGTAAAGGCAGACTCGCTTTATATTGACGTTTCTCACCCCTTGCCGCTATCCATTACTGCTGTAGAGAAATTTGTGTCTCCCATTCTTTTTTCTTTTTTTTAGATCAATTGGTTTATATGTTCAAGCAATAGGCAAAATAAACATAATTGGACAAATATCAATTGGCTTGTCAGCGAACGTCCAACGCATAATCACATCATAATCAATCATGCGGAATATTCATAGTTCACGCAGAGATTTACCATGAACAGACCTACCACTCTTGGTGAGCGAGAGGGTTTATTCAACCCCAAATCTGTCCACGTTAAGCAGATCATTCATTATTAAGCAAGTGAGGAGTTTTTCAATGGGGCGCAATGAGTGTGTCGAATTTAGTCAAGATAAAAATGTTTTGCGGATTATTGAAGATTATTTGATCTAATAGAAGTGTATTAATTCTTAGGTTGTTACGGGTGTATTGATACATTACAGAACACCTTCCTAATATTGTATATTAGGGACACCCCCCTTTCTTTGCCCTCAGAACAGCCTAAATTTGTCAGGGCATGGACTCTACAAGTTGTCGAAAGCGTTACACAGGGATGCTGGCCCATGTTGACTCCAATGCTTCCCACACTTGTGGGAAGTTGGCTGGATGTCCTTTGGGTGGTGGACCATTCTTGATACACACAGGAAACTGTTGAGCATGAAAAACCCAGCAGTGTTGCAGTTCTTGACACAAAGTGCACCTGGCACTTACATTTTTTTGTCTTTTCCATTAACCCTCAGAATGGCACACACGCACAATCAATGTCTCAATTGTTTCAAGGCTTAAAAATCCTTTAACCTATCTCCTCCCCTTTATCTACACTGATTGAAGTGAATGTATTAAGTGACATCAATAAGGGATCATAGCATTCACCTGGACAGTCTATGACATGGAAAGAGCAGGTGTTCTTAATGTTTTGTATACTCAATGTAAGTGATGCATGTGACATCCCGGCAACTTTGAGAAAAAACTAAATGTCATATCGGAGTTGTCGCAGTTGAAATTCGGCACAGTCTACACTCTTAGAAAAAAGTTGTTATCTATAACCTAAAAGGGTTCTTTGGCTGTCCCCATAGGATAACCCTTTGAACAAAAACGTTTTGGTTTCAATTAGAACCATTTGGGGTTCCATTTAAAACCCTTTGCACAGAGTGTTCTACCTGGAACCAAAAAGTGTTCTCCAAGCCGAAGAACGAAACATCACCAGGGTTTACAGTAAGATGGGGGACCCTTGACCCGACAAATATCTCTCTATCATTTGAGGGAACAGATGGATGGAGGGAGTGAGAACACTCACTCCCCTGCACTCCTTCCTTCCCCTCCCTGACGCTCAGACGAAAAAGAGCTCGATACAACCTAATTGACAATACCTTGTCGCCAAAGGAACCGAGTTTAAGGAGCAATGGAGTCCCACTTGGAATGAATAAGCCGGCGAGTGACATTGATCCAAGCTGAGTGGATCTCCTGGTTCACCGTGGGATACGCTCTGGAGGGAATCAAAGCCTGTGAAAGTGCCTGGTTTCTTGCGGCAAATAAGAAAATAATCAACATTAATTAGTGTAGAGGTAGGCTCTCAGGGCTGGGCAAAGCAGTCACAGAGGCACCATGGGAAAGCACTGTTGTTTTTCTGGAACAATTCAAAAGAAACGTAAAGGATTTGTTTATATAGAACACACTATACTAAACAGGAGCAAGAGCGAACGTGCGAGTAAAAAGAGATGTAGATGGAAGGGTGACTGATTGTACTGCACCGTACAAATCTCTAGATGTCCAAATGAACAAGCCATGGAGTAAAAGCAATGTCAATTTGAAGATAAATGGATTCTCTTTGATAAATGGGACGGCTGTTTCAACACACTCGTTCATCTCTGGACGTGTAAAGACAGACACATTTTATATTGACATTTCTCGTCCCTTGTCGGTTGCCATTACTGCTGTAGAGAAATTGAGTCTCCCATTCCTTTTTAGGGGGGAGATCAATTGTTCTATTATATGTTCAAGCATAAGGCAGAATAAATAACAATTGGATTGTCAGCGCATGTCCAACACATAATCACATGATTATCAATAATACGGTATATTCATAGTACATGCACAGATCTACTATGCACATAACTTGGTCAGTCTCCCATTCTAAATACATCTGGACTCTGGAAGTGGTGTTTTATGGCTTATTCAGTGGGACTGAAACATTTAGAAGGTTTCAATGTTTCACACAGAAAGGTAAATGGATAGAGTGGATACAAATCTCCATTCTACACAACAGAGAATCATGGCTGGTCTACACAATACAGCTCTATCTGAACTTTCTATAACGTTCCACTCTGCGGAATAAGTACTATGGTTTGCTAATGCTAATCACACATTTACAACCTGAGAAAGGTTCTTTGTCACCGGCAGTTTCTGACAAACCTTCACCGTTGTCAAGAACATACAGTGGGGCAAAAAAGTATTTAGTCAGCCACCAATTGTGCAGGTTCTCCCACTTAAAAAGATGAGAGAGGCCTGTAATTGTCATCATAGGTACACTTCAACTATGACAGACAAAATTAGAAAAAAAATCCAGAAAATCACATTGTAGGATTTTTAATGAATTTATTTGCAAATTATGGTGAAAATAATTGTACCTTTTTAAGGCCCTATAGAGAGAACATTTTTTTATATAACGATTACCCATCAAGAATGATTACCTCCCCCCCAAAAAAGTCTGGCTTTCAACTTACTCTTGGAAGTTGTAACAGTAGAAATTGGGTAGTGATCGTCAGTTTCCGTCTTGTCACGCCAGTCATTGCATTCCTTAGAGAGCTATTTTTTAGCCCATAGATTTTGTTTTAATGTTTGAGTCACTCAAATATCACATTAAACATGGTAAAATGTATAAAATTGCAAGACAATTAGCTTTAAAGTGCAACATTTTCTCTGCGCTCCATGACAAAATGTGTAGAATTGGAAGAAACGTGCAAAAAAGTCTCCGCAAACAAGAGCGGTGTGAACAGTTTGTGTCATGAACAGTCTTGTGCCCATAGAAATAGATGTGGTGTGGGATGTTCTCCAATGCTGTAAGGGGGGCCTGAGTGATAAAACACTAACTTAATGGGTAGCCATTTGGAGTGCAATGTGGTTTGTAGATCAGCTAATCTGCCAAGTGCCTTGCTCAAGCATACCCTCTTGAACACGATTGATTACCTTACTGGGTTTAACAGATGTCAACCAGGTGATGACATGTTGAGCATGAGGCAAAGACTGCTAGAGGTACAGTACTTGGTTTGGTATCTTAGAGTTGTCCGAGCGTAGTGAAGAATCAGGCTTCTAATGAAACAGGGAGTAGGATTGACTGCTGAACTTTGGAACATAGATAATTGTGTATCGTGCCTTCCTTTTCCCCTCTTGCTTTTTTTTCTCCCTCGTTTTCTCAAAACTCGCGTGCACACACACGCACACACACAGTCTTTCTCACACACATATACATACACACACACACACACACACACACACACAAACACACTGGCAGAAGACATGGCCCCTACTCCCCTGCCAGGCTATAAAAATAGAGGGTTTATTAACACAGATTAACATTCCATCTTCTTATCGACAAGGGAAATTGAGGAGGGTGGGAGGGCTTTTAGATTGAGAGTGTTGCTGGAAAGAAATAAGAGGAGGAGGGAGAGGGGAAATCAGTGCGAGGAAGCTGGTGGAAGGAGACGGGAAGCAAGTAGGCATTAAAGTATTAACCCAAGCAGGGGGGAAATTATTTAAAAAAGAGCAGGGGATCAGGGAAGTGGCTCGGCCTGGAGTGGGCTTTAAGCTCTGATTCTCATTAAAGTATTAACCCAAGCAGGGGGGAAATTATTTAAAAGAGCAGGGGATCAGGGAAGTGGCTCGGCCTGGAGTGGGCTTTAAGCTCTGATTCTCCTCTCTCTCTCTCTCTCCCTCTCTCTCTCCCTCTCCCTCTCTCTCTCTCTCTCTCTCTCTCTCTCTAGAGAGAGAGAGAGAGAGAGAGACGAAGCCTGGTTTTCATCCCTATTACCGTTGTTCAGTAATTGAGCCAGCCTGGTTCTGCAGAGCAGAATTCAACAGAAAGCTGCTGTGCCTTACTGCCTGAGCAGTGAACACTGAGACGACCAGCGAAGAAAGGTGACTCGTATTAGAATGACAAACACTAAGCACACAGTGGCAAAAATGAATTAGGACGACCCTAGTTATATAATGATAATGCGTTAGGCACAGCAGGGAGTCCGAATGGCATCGATATAGAAAGAACAAATCTGTTAACACTGCGGGACCTGTGAGCGGAATACAGCACCGGCAGCCTCAGGAAGAAGGGAAAGAAGAGTGAGGCGAGAGGGATGAGAGAAGGATGCAGGTATGCATATTGGGAGGTTGAGGGAACAGGTGGAGCAACAGCAGGCGGCGTAGAGGGAGGGGAAAATTATGGAAAGGGCCAGGCCAACTGATTCATAAACCACCTTGATGATTATGTAAGGACCGGAATGAGATTGTTCATTGAAAATGAACTCCATGCTGTAATAAATGGAAGCAGACTCAATATGGAAACAGACATGGTTTTGATTTTTGTAGGAGTTCGCACAAGCCCATCCTAATAGCCGAAGGGCTGTATTATTCATAATCAGTTGATGCATCTATTATAAGGGCACAAGGCGAGACCCAAATGCAGACACAGGAGGCAGATGGTAGAGCTCTGATATTTATTATAACAAAGGGAGTAGGCAAAGGCGGGTCGGGGACAGGCGAGAGTTCATAAACCAGGTCCGAGTCCAAACAGTACAAGGGGATTGGCAGGCTGGTAGTCAGAACAGGCAGAGTGGTCAGGCAGTCGGGTACGGAGTCAGGACAGGCAAGGGTCGAAACCAGGAGGACTCAAAACAAACAGAGACTGGGGGAAAATCGGAGCAAGAAAATAAACGCTGTTTGACTTGGCAAACAAGATGAACTGGCACAGAGAGACAGGAAACACAGGGATATATGCACCGGGGATAATAAGCGACACCTGGAGGGTGTGGAGACAATCACAAGGACAGGTGAAACAGATCAGGGAGTGAAATCTATTGATCAGTATATCTAGTAGCGCATTAGTGGGTATGAATAATAGTTAAACAAGCATTTTGGTCAGATGTATTATTTATTAAAAACCCATGATATATTGATGCAATTATACTTTTTGGGGTTATACACGCATAACAGCATGTGGTAAACACTTATCACGACCTTGATGGCTGCCACACAGGGAAGGTTTCTAATATTTAATGGTCACCTCCTGAGGTATGCGCTGTATCTTTCTACTCATCGGGAAGCCTCCCTTTCTCTCAATCTGTCTGATTCTGCTTACAATGACGGGGCTCTGTCTGGCCTTCCAATAATGTGCTTCAAAGCAGGAGATAAAGAAACACATTTTTCAAGGAGACTGGTCGATTTAACAATACATTTTCTTTTGAGGTCCTATAATGCTTTCAGGATGCTTCAGTCACATAACTCAAAATACACCTCCTTTGTGGTTATCACAGTCATATTTTTGTTGAGGAACATAAAGAAGAATATTACTGCTCATTTTCCAAGAGTCTGCACAAGCGAGAGGTAATTACAGGGGCAGCCACGGTGCAGCAGCTTTGGATCAATGTAGGTGTTAGCCTAAGTCGTTTAGGTGTTAAGTGCCAAATGGCAACATGGCTGTAGACGGTAGGCTTTCTAAGATTCTGATTCTGATAGTTGTAGTCTTTTGCTTTTTCCCAACCCCAGTCCGGGCTAGAAAAACACCCATGTATTAGTTGATAACATGTATTAGTGCTGAACCCCATTTAGGTGTTCATTGCCTTGCCTAAGGGGCAACAGATGTACATGGTATCAAATCTAATTTTATTTGTCACGTGCCGAATACAACTGGGGTAGACCTTAGAATAAAAAATCCAAGATGGCGTAGCAGTCAGACGTCTTTGTCCTGTCGTGTCCCTTGTATGTAGTGAGGGGGAAAGTATTTGATCCCCTGCTGATTTTGTACGTTTGCCCACTGACAAAGAAATGATCAGTCTATAATTTTAATGGTAGGTTTATTTGAACAGTGAGAGACAGAACAACAACAAAAGAACCCAGAAAAACGCATGTCAAAAATGTTATAAATTGATTGGTGTGGCTGGCTTCCGGGTTGGATGCGCACTGTGGTAAGAAGCAGGGTGGCTTGGTTGGTTGGGTTGTGTATCGGAGGACGCATGACTTTCGACCTTCGTCTCTGCCGTGCCCGTATGGGAGTTGTAGCGATGAGACAAGATAGTAGCTACTAACAATTGGATACCACGAAAAAGGGGGTAAAAAATAAACATTTTTTATTTATTTTTTAAAGTGCCTTCCTCACCATCTTAAATAAGCATGCCCCGTTCAAAAAATGTAGAACTAGGAATAGATATAATCCTTGGTTCACTCCAGACCTGTCTGCCCTTAACCAGCACAAAAACATCCCGTGGCGTTCTGCATTAGCATCGAATAGCCCCCGTGATATGAAACTTTTCAGGGAAGTTAGGAACAAATATACACAGGCAGTTAGGAAAGCTAAGGCTAGCTTTTTCAAAAATAAATTTGTGTCCTGTAGTACAAACTCAAAAAAGTTCTGGGACACTGTAAAGACAGATTACCGACCATTTCGAATCCCACCATACCTTCTCCGATATGCAATCTGGTTTCAGAGCTGGTCTGTGCAGCCGTATTCATCGACCTGGCCAAGGCTTTCGACTCTGTCAATCGGCAAATTCTTATTGGCAGCCTCAACAGCCTTGGTTTCTCAAATTATTGCCTCGCCTGGTTCACCAACTACTTCTTTGATATAGTTCAGTGTGTCAAATCGGAGGGCCTGGTGTCCGGTCCTCTGGCAGTCTCTATGGGGGTGCCACAGGGTTCAATTCTCGGGCCGACTCTCTTCTCTGTATACATCAATGATGTCGCTCTTGCTGCTGGTGATTCTCTGATCCACCTCTATGCAGATGATACCATTCTGTATACTTCTGGCCCCTCTTTTGACTTTGTTAACTAACTTCCATACAAGCTTCAATGCCATACAACTCCTTCCGTGGCCTCCAACTGCTCTTAAATGCAAGTAAAACTAAATGCATGCTATTCAATCGATCACTGCACACACCTGCCCGTCCGTCCAGCTCTGACTTAGAATACGTGGACAACTACAAAAACCTAGGTGTCTGGTTAAACTGTAAACTCTCCTTCCAGACTCACATTAACTTGTTGAATCTAGGGGTCTTTTTAAAAAGATTTTAAATAACCAGAAAATAGAATATGCTTATAATTGACAGTTTAGGATAGAAAACACTCTAACGTTTCCAAAACTGTAAAGATATTGTCTGTGAGTATAACAGAACTGATATTGCAGGCAAAAGAATGAGAAAAATCCAACGCAGCGGTTTCTAAATAAGAGTCCCTTCCTATGCTTCCCTATTGAGCAGTGAATGGGATATCAACGAGATTCCTTTTTCTATGGCTTCCTTAATGTGTCTAGTATCACAAGACATAGTTTCAGGCTTTTATTTTGAAAAATGAGCCTGAACGACAACATTGCGTCAGTGTCCACCTGATGGCTCTTTGTGTATTTCTCGCGCAAAAGACAGAGGTAGCCATTATTCCACCCGGTCTTACTGAAAAAAGCTCTGTCCCGGTTGATATATTATCAAATAGATATTTGAAAAACACCTTGAGGATTGATTATAAACAACGTTTGCCATGTTTCTGTCGATATTATGGAGCTAATTTGGAATATTTTTCAGCGTTGTCGTGACCGCAATTGCCGGTCGTTTTCTCAGCCAAACGTGAAGAACTAACGGAGCTATTTTTGGCTACAAAAATTTGTTTTCTGGAAAAAAGGAACATTTGCTATCTAACTGGGAGTCTCGTGAGTGAAAACATCCGAAGCTTATCAAAGGTAAACAATTTAATTTGATTGCTTTTTTGATTTTCGTGACCAGATTGCCTGCTGCTAGCTAGGCATAATGCTATGCTAGACTATCGATAAATGTACACAAATGCTTGTCTTGCTTTGGCTGTAAAGCATATTTTCAAAATCTGAGATGACAGGGTGATTTAACAAAAGGCTAAGCTGTGTTTGAATATATTTCACTTGTGATTTCATGAATATGAATATTTTCTAGTAAGATTTTTTTGTCCTTTGCGTTATGCTACTTAGTGTCAGTTGATGCCAATTCTCCCGGATCCGGGATGGGTAGTTCCAAGAGGTTGTTAACCTGTTGCGACGAGCAATCCCGTATCCGGGAGCGTAATTATAGCCTCAAGCTCATTACCATAACGCAACGTTAACTATTCATGAAAATCGCAAATTAAATGAAATAAATATATTGGCTCACAAGCTTAGCCTTTTGTTAACAACACTGTCATCTCAGATTTTCAAAAAATGCTTTTCAACCACAGCTACACAAGCATTTGTGTAAGAGTATTGATAGCTAGCATAGCATTAAGCCTAGCATTCAGCAGGCAACATTTTCACAAAAACAAGAAAAGCATTCAAATAAAATAATTTACCTTTGAAGAACTTCGGATGTTTTCAATGAGGAGACTCTCAGTTAGATAGCAAATGTTCCGTTTTTCCAAAAATATTATTTGTGTAGGAGAAATCGCTCCGTTTTGTTCATCACGTTTGGCTAAGAAAACCCCCCGAAAATTCAATCATTACAACGGCAAACTTTTTTCCAAATTAACTCCATAATATCGACAGAAACATGGCAAACGTTGTTTAGAATCAATCCTCAAGGTGTTTTTCCCATATCTATTCGATGATAAGTCACTCGTGGCAGTTTGGTTTCTCCTCTGAACAAAATGGAAAAATGCACGCACCTGGAGATTACGCAATAGTTTCAACGGAGGACACCGAGCGGACACCTGGTAAATGTAGTCTCTTATGGTCAATTTTCCAATGATATGCCTACAAATATTTCACAATGCTGCAGACACCTTGGGGAAATGACAGAAAGTGTAGGCTCATTCCATGCGCATTCACAGCCATATAAGGAGACATTGGAACACAGCGCATTCAAAATCTGGCTCACTTTCTGTATGAAATCTTGGTTTCGCCTGTAGCATTAGTTCTGTGGCACTCACAGACAATATCTTTGCAGTTTTGGAAACGTCAGAGTGTTTTCTTTCCAAAGCTGTCAATTATATGCATAGTCGAGCATCTTTTCGTGACAAATGTTCCCGTTTTAAACAAGATATTTTTTCATCCAAAAATGAAATACTGCCCCCAGCGGTTCAAGAGGTTAAGCATCTCCAATCCAAAATTAAATCTTGAATCAGCTTCCTATATCGCAACAAAGCATCCTTCACTCATGCTGCCAAATATACCCTCGTAAAACTGACCATCCTACCGATCCTCGACTTCGGCGATGTCAACTATAAAATAGCCTCCAACACTCTACTCAACAAATTGGATGAAGTCTATCACAGTGCCATCCGTTTTGTCACCAAAGCCCCTACGCTACCCACCACTGCGACCTGTACGCTCTCGTTGGTTAGCCCTCGCTTCATACTCGTCACCAAACCCACTGGCTACAGGTTATCTACAAGTCTCTGCTAGGTAAAGCCCCGCCTTATCTCAGCTCAATTGGTCACCATAGCAGCACCCACCCGTAGCACGCGCTCCAGCAGGTACAGTGCCTTGCAAAAGTATTCGGCCCCCTTGAACTTTGCGACCTTTTGCCACATTTCAGGCTTCAAACATAAAGATATAAAACTGTATTTTTTTGTGAAGAATCAACAACAAGTGGGACACAATCATGAAGTGGAACGACATTTATTGGATATTTCAAACTTTTTTAACAAATCAAAAACTGAAAAATTGGGCGTGCAAAATTATTAGCACCAGCTATCAGAGCAGCTCACAGATCACTGCACCTGTACATAGCCCATCTGTAAACAGCCCATCTATCTCCCTCATCCCCGTACTATATTTATTTATTTATCTTGCTCCTTGCTCCTTTGCACCCCAGTATCTCTACTTGCACATTCATCTTCTGCACATCTACCATTCCAGTGTTTAATTGCTATATTGTAATTATTTCGCCACCATGGCCTATTTATTGCCTTAACTCCCTTATTTTACCTCATTTGCACTCACTGTATATAGACTTTTTCATTTTCTTTTTTCTACTGTATTATTGACTGTATGTTTTGTTTATTCCATGTGTAACTCTGTATTGTCGTATGTGTTGAATTGCTATGCCTTATCTTGGCCAGGTCGCAGTTGCAAATGAGAACTTGTTCTCAACTAGCCTACCTGGTTAAATAAAGGTGAAATAAATCAAATAAATAAAAGAGTGAAATGCTGACTTACAAGCCCTTAACCAACAATGCAGTTTTAAGAAAAATAAGTGTTAAGTAAAAAAATAGATAAGTAAAAATAAAATGTTCAAGTAATTAAAGAGCAGCGGTAAAATAACAACAGCGAGGCTATGTACAGGGGGTACCCGTACAGAGTCAATGTGTGGGTGCACCGGTTAGTCGAAGTAATTGAGGGAATATGTACTTTTTCTTTTTTTCTACTGTATTATTGACTGTAGGTAGAGTTATTAAGTGTATTAGTCTATAAATAAATCTCTTTGCCAAAATTCGTCATCTCTCGCATATCTTATTGACTAGTAGTTGTTCTGAAATGTTAATTGCTTGCCGACATTTTACTCCCTCCTCTATGTTTAATATAACACACATACATTCATTATTGATTTCTGTTGCCTATCCTGACGTTAAGTTTGTTCTATTGAAAGTATTTGACTCTGACGTGTGCCATAGAAAGTATTTGACTCTAGTGACAAAATTAAGGAAATTAGAAGGGGGGGGGGGGTTCTGAAATTCTCCTCCCCCTTCTAATTTCCTTAATTTGTGGCTAGAGTCAAATATTTTCTGTGACACACACTACTGGTCAACATGAGTTTGAGCTACCAAAAATGATTCAGAAGTGTGCCAGGCCTTGCAGTCCCAAGATAGAAGGGAGGGGAGATTTTTGGCTTCTAATTTCCTTAATTTTGTCACTAGTCAGGAGGGAGTAAAATGTAGGCAAGCAATTAACATTTCAGAACAACTACTAGTCGAATAGGAAATGGGAGAGATGACACATTTTGGCAGAGATTTATTTATAGACTAATACAACACCTGTATCAAAGCCGAAACTTTAATTTCCACCTAATGATCTAGTAATCAATTCAGTAAACTCCTGCCTATGGTTTAAGGCATCCGCATACTTCCCATCCGGAATAGTTTGTGCATATATTATGAATACATTTTATGACTGTTTTGGTCTTCGGCAAGGGTTTTCCAGCTGTTTTCTTGAGGCAAGCTGAATTCGGTAGATCAAGTCTATGCCCATTCGTCAGTGATTGGTCAACAGTAGGGATTATTCACCAAAGATTTTAGTTGGGTGTACAATTGCGCAACAAAAATCTCCTCGGCCAAAACGTAAAAATGAATGACAGATTTCTTGAGTTATTTTAGATGAATACTGACTTTGGAGTCGTGCCTAGCCATGTGGTCATGAGTAAACAGGGGGTACAGGAGGGGCCCCCGTGTTGAGGATCAGCGTGGTAGATGTGTTGTTACCTACCCTTACCACCTGGGTGCGGCCCGTCAGGAAGTCCGGTATCCAGTTGCAGAGGGAGGAGTTTTGTCCCAGGGTCCTTAGCTTAGTGATGAGCTTTGAGGGCACTATGGTGTTGAACGCTAACCTGTAGTCAATGAATAGCATTCTCACGTAGGTGTTCCTTTTGTCCAGGTGGGAAAGGGCAGTGTGGAGTGCAATAGAGATTGCATCATCTGTGGATCTATTGAGGCGGTATGCAAATTGGAGTGGGTCTAGGGTTTCTGGGACAATGGTGTTGATGTGAACCATGACCGGCCTTTCAAAGCATTTCATGGCTACAGATGTGAGTACTACGGGTTGGTAGTCATTTAGGAATTTAACTTTAGTGTTCTTGTGCACAGGGACTATGGTGGTCTACTTAAAACATGTTGGTATTACAGAGTCAGTCAGGGACATGTTGAAAATGTCAGTGAAGACACTTGCCAGTTGATCAGCGCATGCTCGGAGTACACGTCCTGGTAATCCCTCTGGCCTTGTGAATGTTGACCTGTTAAAGGTCTTACTCACATCGGCTACGGAGAGCATGATCAAGCAGTCGTCCGGAACAGCTGATGCGCTCATGCATATTTCAGTGTTACTTGCCTCAAAGCGAGCATAGAAGTAATTTAGCTCATCTGGTAGGCTCGTGTCAGTTTGCAGCTCACGGCTATGCTTCCCTTTGTAGTCTGTAATAGTTTGCAAGCCCTGCCACATCCGACGAGCGTCGGAGCCGGTGTAGTACGATTCAATCTTAGTTCTGTATTATCGCTTTGCCTGTTTGAAGGTTTGTCGGAGGGCATAGCGGGATATCTTATAAGCTTCCAGGTTAGAGTCCCACTCCTTGAAAGCGGCAGCTCTACCCTTTAGCTCAGTGCGGATGTGTCATGTAATCCATGGCTTCTGGTTGGGGTATGTACATACAGTCACTGTGGGGATGACGTCATCGATGCACTTATTGATGAAGCCAGCGACTGATGTGGTGTACTCAATGCCAGCAACCCTCAGCTTGCCAGTTCATGTCTCATTCCCACTGTTGCCAGGCCTGAGATTCAACTGGCAACCCTCCGACTCTGGTTCATATGTCTAACCTCTAGCCTAGGCCTTGTTTTTGTGTGTTTTTAAATGGGGAATAAATACAGGATAGTTCAATGTTGAAAGGCCACACCATCTACCAATGTAGAGTAGTCACTAGTGGCTTCCTTTTCTCCCTTCAAAATATTTGCTAGCAGTGACATGGCTAATGCTGTTTGGCTTGTGAGTCAATGACATACACTAGCAGAGAGGATACTGCCAAGTAGATTCCCTCAGCCTGGACTGCCAGTCAAATGAACTGGGCTCCCCTGCGGCTAGCTAGCTAGATGCAGCAGCTGGTGATAGGACTGTTAATTATGTATGGCTTTTCTAAATGCTTAGCAAAGTAAGCAGTCTATGGCACGAAGCTATTGTAAGTCAGATTCCAGCAGCGCATGTTCCCTATGCAGTCTCTACTCATCCACGGGGTAGCCAATGATGTGTCATTGTTACATCCTTAAACTGTGATTGTGGCAATGTTGATTGTTTTGTGCTGTTTAGATCAGCTCATAAATTATGCTAAGCTCATTCAGTCAAATTCAGTCATTACAGTTCAACCTAGGCCTAGAAGACGCCACATCAAATAAACACGTAATACAGTGGTGTTGCAGCACAAGCTATAGCTGCAGTGTCTTGCTCAGATCCACCAAGAGCCATATACTGCTTGTGTGTATGTATATTCACTGACAGAGAGGAGTGGAGTGGGTTTGATCAAGTCACATCTTCCAATGCACTAGTTTTGTTCCATAGCAGATACAACGTTGTTTGTTACAATGGAATACAACCCCTCCCTTGCCATTTTGCTCCCACCTCATTCCGTTTGATGCTGAACCCTATTGAAATATTCAACACTAACTAACCTCCAACTAGCCTGAAGCCCTTTCTATAGTAATCCTCAAATTTACTCTTCCCATGCCACTCTCTTCAGAGCAGCATTGGCTGGTTGAGCTGCCCCTGCGACTTTATTAGCTATTCACCCAAGGCAGATTTGTCATTTGAAAAAAAAGATGTGTGAACATGAGTTGATTAAGGCTGGCAGTGGGAAAGATGGACTACCGTAGGGTGGAAGAGGGAAAGGAATGAAGGTAGGGATGGAGGGAGAGAGGGAGCGGGAGGGAGGGAAAGAGAGAGTGGAATGGAGAAAAATAGAGAGAGCGGAACAGAAGGAGGGAGGGACAAGGGAATTATGGCCGTTCTCACTCAAATTGAGCGTTAACACACACGCTCCGAGATTGATGGAATATTAGCTGTTTGCACGCACAGAAACGGACACACACACAGTGAGGCGTAGCGGTGGGGGTGTTTTGTTCGCTAGCTTATGAGTTGGAACACATTTTGATATAGGATTTTATTAGGCGCAGAGATTTAGTGCCTCCGTGGTAGGGGCCCTTGGGGGAGTGCATCCGTTAACTGTAAATGTAGGGAAATTGACCCATTTCGGGATAGTCACCAGCCTAATGAAACTTAATGTGTGCTCTTCAGATTCACTGAGTCCATTTTTCCTCCTACTCGCTCTCTAGCTTCCTCTTATAACCTATTTTTCGTCCCCGTTCATTCTGTTGCACCTGCTCTCTCTTCATCTTCTTCCTCCCTCCTTCCATTCCTCTCACAGATTTGTTATGCTGCTAAAGCCAGTCTGTTGTATAGTTCTCCTGGGTCACCGTTTGCTTCTATGTCTCTTTTTCTCTCTCTTGCTCTCTTCTTTCTCCCTCCATTATTCATTTGTTATGCTACTGCTATTCTGCAGCACACTTCTCAAATTGGCCCTTTCCTAAATTAGCCATCAATGGAGATAGAGATTTGGACCTGTGGATTTACTTAATTCTCCATACTAGCCAAAGATTATAACGGCGATTCTGATACAACCATAAATTCATACATTGGGCCCCCGGCCTGAGAGGATGTAAGTTCAATATATAGCTAGATGTAGGCTACCATGGGCAGCCACATCATATTTAGCTTACATTGATTGGACTAAATAGTTTTTGGTATCTTTTAGTTGTCACTGTATTAGACTAAGCATAGGTCATTTGATAATGTTGAAATCTTGACATTTAAATGATGCTGGAATAGTGGAGGCAGCTCCTGTTTTCTTTGCGACTTGCGGTATGCTAACTCTGTGGTTCTAAATCAATAGTTGTTTAGTAGTCTGAAAATGTTGGCAAGATGAACTTGCTTGACCATGCTGTAGGTCATACAACTGTTTGTTACATGCACTATGCTTTGTGGACTTCAACGGACAGATGTTGCTCTCCGGTTTTATAATGAAACAAAGGTGTGGTTGAATTTATTCAGCCACCGTGTCTTCTTATTGTTTCAGCCTTAGGCCTATATGCAGGGGTGACAATAGAATACATTTCTTCCCGGTGTGGGACCTCCCCAAAATGTTTATGGGCCAATCATAGAATTACATATAGAATCCCTATTAATGGGGCCAGCAGGGTAGCCTAGTGGTTAGTGCGTTGGACTAGTAACCGGAAGGTTGCAAGTTCAAACCCCCGAGCTGACAAGGTACAAATCTGTCATTCTGCCCTTGAACAGGCAGTTAACCCACTGTTCCTAGGCTGTCATTGAAAATAAGAATTTGTTCTTAACTGACTTGCCTAGTTAAATAAAGGTAAAATAAAATTTAAAAAAAGATTTCTGTAGGCCTGATTGTAATGATTTGTTATTCAAGGTTTAAAATGTATGACCTTTTATTGTGCCATAAAAACAACCATCATGATATTTTCATCTGATTGTCAAACAATGACTTCAAAGGGATCCTTTACTAGGCTGCCCGTGCACATTCATCCACTCGCAACATATATCCAGTCTCCAAACAGTCTGTTACACAAAACACCAAAAAGTGTAGTCATTAGGCCAGAATTGATGCGTTCACTGTTGTCTGTGCACGTCTCGGTGTCAGCCACTTGTTTAGGGTTCGTTTCCTTATCAATCAGTTACTCATTGGTGAAATTAGCATTATGACAACATCTTTAATTAAATCATTAAAAAACCTTTATTAATACAATTGCAGACAGAAGTTGAAAAAACAGGAGTAAGTTCTGCACCAAACAAAAGGTCTTCAGTTGTTTTCTTAAACCCTAAGTCGCGCCCTGGCGATGTCACTGACTACGTCATCATTCTCTACTCCTGGGACCAAAACCATGCCTACAAAGCTGTATTAACAGGGCCTTTATTGTTAGCTAAACACTTAGCAGTAAATGTCCCCTCCCCCCAAAGTTGATTTATTGTGGAATGTTTGCCTAGTCTTATCTCCTTCACTCCCCTGCAGAGTTCTGTCTAAGTCACACATTTCTAAGAGGGGCCTCTTTATAATGAGGCAGAGAGAGAGAAAGAGACAACTAAAATACAACTGTAGAACAATACTAAACTTCTACAATGAATATATATATATTGTTAATCCGTAGGGGTCTTATAACCCCTCCCCTTCTATTAATAAAACATAAGCATAATCAATTATTCTAATACATCAAACATTTTAGTACAACCCTTTTCGTGACTCCTAGGTGAACCCGACACACTCCTCTCTGCCTTTTTCTGTGTTCTCGTCGAACCACATCACATTTTGAAGCGTAGGCTATACCACACGTTTTGAAGTTCATTCGCACATTTTTCATGCCACTGACATGCGGTAATGATAAAAAGTGGTATAATAGCCTATAGTTTAATTGACATTTTGTTTTAATTATTGTGATAGGCTCACCGCCTTACTTTCACCCCTGCCTACAGTATATATCATGATGACAAGGCATATGAACTAACAGGTAATAGGGAAAACAATTATTAAAACACATACAGTTGAAGTCAGAAGTTTACGTACACCTTAGCCAAATACATTTAAACTTAGTTTTTCACAATTCCTGACATTTAATCTTTGTAAAAATTCTCTGACTTAGGTCAGTTAGGATCACCACTTTTATTTTAAGAATGTGAAATGTCAGAAAAGTAGTAGAGAGAATGATTTATTTCAACTTTTATTTCTTTCTTCACATTCCCAGTGGGTCAGAAGTTTACATACATTCAATTAGTATTTGGTAGCATTGCCTTTACATTTTTTTAAAACTTGGGTCAAATGTTTCGCGTAGCCTTCCACAAGCGTCCCACAATAAGTTGGGCAAATTTTGGCCCATTCCTCCTAACAATGCTGGTGTAACTGAGTCAAGTTTGTAGGCCTCCTTGCTCGCACACGCTTTTTCAGTTATGCCCACAAATGTTCTATAGGATTGAGGTCAGGGCTTTGTGATGGACACTCCAATACCTTGACTTTGTTGTCCTTAAGCCATTTTGCTACAACTTTGGAAGTATGCTTGGGGTCATTGTCCATTTGGAAGACTCATTTGCAACCAAGCTTTAACTTCCTGACTGATGTCTTGAGATGTTGCTTCAATTTATCCACATCATTTTCCTACCTCATGATGCCATCTATTTTGTGAAGTGCACCAGTCCCTCCTGCAGCAAAGCACCCCCAAAACATGATGCTGCCAACCCCTGTGCTTCACAGTTGGGATGGTGTTCTTTGGCTTGCAAGCCTCCCCCTTTTTCCTTCAAACATAACAATGGTCATTATGGCCAAAAAGTTATATTTTTGTTTCATCAGACCAGAGGACATTTCTTCAAAAAGTATGATATTTGTCCCCATGTGCAGTGGCAAACCGTTGTCTGGATTTTTATGGCGGTTTTGGAGCAGTGACTTCTTCCTTGCTGAGCAGCCTTTCAGATTATGTCAAATAGGACTTGTTTAACTGTGGATATAGATACTTTTGTACCTGTTTCCTCCAGCATCTTCACAAGGTCCTTTGCTGTTGTTCTGGGATTGATTTGCACTTTTCGCACCAAAGTAAGTTCATCTCTAGGAGACAGAATGCTTCTCCTTCCTGAGTGGTATGACAGCTGTGTGGTCCCATGGTGTTTATACTTGTGTACTATTGTTTGTACAGATGAACGTGGTACCTTCAGGTGTTTGGAAATTGCTCCCAAGGATGAACCAGACCTGTGGAAGTCTACAAAAAAAATTGGGAGGTCTTGGCTGATTTCTTTTGATTTTCCCATGATGTCAAGCAAAGAGGCTCTGAGTTTGAAGGTAGGCCTTGAAATAGTCAGTCAACTTAGTGTATGTAAACTTCTGACCCACTGGAATTGTGATACAGTGAATTATAAGTGAAATAATCTGGCTGTAAACAATTGTTGGAAATATTACTTGTGTCATGCACAAAGTAGATTTCCTAACCGACTTGCCAAAACTATAGTTTGTTAACAAGAAATTTGTGGAGTGGTTGAAAAACGAGTTTTATTGACTCCAAACTAAGTGTATGTAAACTTCAGACTTCAACTGTAGGTTGTAATCAGTGGTGTAAAGTACTTAAGTAAAAATACTTTAAAGTACTACTTAAGTCGTTTTTTGTGGTATCTGTACTTTACTTTACTTTACTATTTATATTTTTGACTACTTTTACATTCACTTCACTACGAAACTATGTACTTTTTACTCCATACATTTTCCCTGACACCCAAAAGTACACGTTACATTTTCAATGCTGAGCGGTACAGGAAAATGGTCAAATTCACACACTTATCAAGATAACATATCTGGTCATGCCTTCTGCCTCTGATCTGGTGGATTAATTAAACACACATGCTTCATTTGTAAATTATGTGTTGGAATGTGCCCCTGGCTATCTGAAAATAAAACATTGAAATAAAATTATGCCGTCTTGTTTGCTTAAGATAAACAATTTGAAATTATTTATAATTTTGATACTTAAGTATTTTTAGCAATTACATTTACTTTTGATACTTAAGTATATTTAAAACCAAATACTTTTAGACTTTTACTCAAGCAGTATTGTCCTGGGTGACTCACTTTTACTCTAGTCATTTTCTATTAAGGTATCTTTACTTTTACTCAAGTATGGGAATTGGATACTTTTTGTAATATGGATATTTCTTCCTGGTTTGGCTATCCGAGTGATTTTGCCCACGCACCATTACTGCTCAGTGGTCACTTACCAAATATTTGTATAACTAACCCAAGATAGACAACAGCCTGTCGTTTCCAATGGGAGCAAATTCATCATAGTGTGTAGGCAGAGCAAAGCTAGCAAGAGCTTATTGGCGCGTTCTAGCATGTTTTTGCATATTACCGTTGGGGAGCGCCTATTCTGTGAAGTTGCGCAATAACTAAATTTACTCTTGCACTCCTTCTAAATAATGCAATTTTTAAAAATTGGGAAAAGGGTAAAGTCTACAAAACTTTATCCACTCTGTTCGGAACAGATTCCGGTTTTGGAAACCGTTCCATCGATGAGAAAATGTGCAGAATGTCAGCCAAAATCCATCTTGTTCTATCATCTCCCACTGCCGGACACTGGGCTTCCTCTCAAGACCATATTTGCTAGTGAGTGGAAACGCCAACCGGATGACTCACATTTACACATCCAGTGAAATATGTGTCTCTTTCTTTCTTTCCCACCTTCCCTACTCCTCTATTTCCTGCCTCCTTCTTCCTCTCCCCCCTCTATATTCCCTCCCTTCCCCTCCTGTTTGATCTCATACTCTCATTGTCGGCTCAACCCTGAGAAAATCTCATCCCCCATCATGTCACTGATGTGTGTCATCCATGATGCCTTTATCTCTCAAGCACACAGAGAGTACGTCTGAGTCTGGGCTATATGGAACCAGCTGTGGAGGCCACCACAATCCTCTTCCATCTATCTTCATTTAATGGAGTCCTTTAGCTGCACTATTGTGGAAGGATGTTCTGCAATGCTATTAGTGCTGCCTGAATGCACAGAAAGGCTGAGTGAGGAGGGCCATTATCGAAGAAGAAGAAAGAAATATGGAAAGGAAGAGTTTCACAAGGTCATTTGTGCTACAAATGTGATTGGCAAGTACAGTAAATAGCTTCTGATGTTACTTTGGTTTCCTGTTTTATTCAGTGTTATTGTGTTTTTTTGTATGCTTTTTTTTAAAGGTTGTGTGGTAGACTATTGTAGACAATCTTACATTCTTGGTGGGAGAAGATAATACTTAACGTCTTAACCTTGACATTGCAGACTACTGTAAAGTGAACTGTGACACTATATACCAACGGTTTCCCAGGCATTCATGATACATACCTAAGCGCTACTCAAACATGAAATAACAGCTCTGCGACAAGTTGTCGTATTGCTCTAGCCTAGCATGCCTATGAAAAATATTTTTCATAACATGTTCGACATTGGGTAAAGGGTAACGGCTGCTGAGTTGTTGTGTATAGTCTACCGTTCAAAAGTTTGGGGTCACTTAGAAATGTCCTTGTTTTTGAAAGAAAATTCATTTTTTTGTCCATTAAAATAACATCAGATTGATCAGAAATACAGTGAAGCCATTGTTAATGTTGTAAATTACAATTGTAGCTGGAAACGGCTGATTTTTAATGGAATATCTACATAGGCGTACAGAAGCCCATTATCAGCAACCATCACTCCTGTGTTCCAATGGCACATTGTGTTAGCTAATCCAAGTTTATAATTTTAAAAGGCTAATTGATCATTTGAAAACCCTTTTGCTATTATGTTAGCACAGCTGAAAACCTTTGTGCTGATTAAAGAAGCAATAAAACTGTCCTTCTTTAGACTAGTTGAGTATCTGGAACATCAGCATTTGTGGGTTCGATTACAGGCACAAAAAACTTTCTGAAACTCGTCAGTCTATTCTTGTTCTGAGAAATGAAAGCTATTCCTTGTGAGAGATTGCCAAGAAATTGAAGATCTCATACAACGCTGTGTACTACTCCCTTCACAGAACAATCTAAACTGGCTCCAACCAGAATAGAAAAGGGAGTGGGAGACCCTGGTGCACAACTGAGCAAGAGGACAAGTACATTAGAGTGTCTAGTTGGAGAAACAGACGCCTCACAAGTCCTCAACTGGCAGCTTCATTAAATAGTACCCACAAAACACCAGTCTCTACATCAACATCAGCAACTCCGGGAAGCTGGCCTTCTAGCCAGAGTTGCAAAGAGAAAGCCATCTCTCAGACTGGCCAATAAAAAAGAAAAGATTAAGATGGGCAAAAGAACACAGACACTGGACAGAGGAAGATTGGGAAAAAAAAGTCTAAGCTTGTGTCTCAGCTTGTGTTCGGATCACAAAGAAGAACATTCGTGAGAGGCAGAAAAGATGCTGGAGGAGTGCTTGATGCCATCTGTCAAGCATGGTGGAGGCAATGTGATGGTCTGGGGGCGCTTTGGTGGTGGTAAAGTGGGAGATTTGTACAGGGTAAAAGGGATCTTGAAGAAGGAAGGCTACCACTCCATTTTCCAACGCCATGTCATACCCTGTGGACGGCATCCAATTTCCTCCTACAACAGGACAATGATCCAAAGCACAGCTCCAAACTATGCAAGAACTATTTAGGGAAGAAGTAGGGGGTGCTTCAGGAAGCATGGGGTGAAAGCTCTTCAGATTACCTCAACAAATTGACAACTAGAATGCCAAAGATCTGCAAGGCTGTAATTGCTGCAAATGGAGGACACAATTATTATTTAAATGAAAAATCGTTATTTATAACCTTGTCAACATCTTGCCTATATTTGCTATTCATTTTGCAACTCATTTCATGTATGTTTTCATGGAAAACAAGGACATTTCTAAGTGACCCCAAACTTTTGAATGGTAGTGTATGTAGCGCGTCTGTACAGTATACGGAACAAAATTATGAACGCAACATGTAAAGTGTTGGTCCCATGTTTCATGGGCTTAAATAAAAGACCCAACAAATGTTCCATACGTACAAAAAGCTTATTTCTCTCAAATTTTGTGCACAAATTTGTTTACTTCACTGTAGTGAACATTTCAACTTTTCAACTGCCAAGATAATCCATCCACCTGACAGGTTTGGTATATCAAGAAGTTGATTAAACAGCATGATCATTACACATGTGCACCTTATGCTGGGGACAATGAAAGGCCACTATAATATGTGGAGTTTTGTCACACAACACAATGCCACACTGCTCTATCAAGCAAAACGGCAGTAACTGCTCATAGCGTGGAACTGAGAAAAATGTATTTTATTTACTGTGGTTTCACAGTAACTTTATGCAGTTGCTGCTAACATGACCCACATTTTCTCTAAAACACAAAACAATAGAGGCAGGATACCTGTCCACATGATTAAGCATGTATCAATGTAGCAGTAATGACATTAACTAATTTTCGACCAAATGAGCAGTTACTAACTTTTTACTTGGTAGGGAAGCACTGATGTCTCAAGTTTTGAGGGAGCGTGCAATTGGCATGCTGACAGCAGGAATTCTACCAGACCAGTTGCCAGAGAATTGATTGTTCATTTCTCTACCATAAGCACATAAGCAACGTCGTTTTAGAGAATTTGGCAGTACGTCCAACCGGCCTCACAACTGCAGACCACGTGTAACCACGCTAGCCCAGGACCTCCACCGCCGGCTTTTTCACCTGCGGGATGGTCTGAGACAAGCCACCCGGACAGCTGATAATTTTGTGGGTTTGCACAACCGAATAATATCTGCTCAAACTTGTCAGAAACCGTGTCAGGGAAGCTCACCTGCTTGCTTGCCCAGGGTCTTGACTTGACTGCAGTTCGGCGTTATAACCGACTTCAGTGGGCAAATGCTATCCTTTGATGGCCACTGGCACGCTGGAGACGTGTGCTCTTCACAGATTAATCCCGGTTTCAACTGTACCAGGCTGTCACATCCTGAGCGTAGTTCCTTTTTTATGTCTCTGTTTTAGTTTGGTCAGGGCGTGAGTTGGGGTGGGCATTCAATGTTGTGTATTCTATGTTTTGTATTTCTGTGTTTGGCCTGATATGGTTCCCAATCAGAGGCATCTGTCGATCGTTGTCTCTGATTGAGAACCATACTTAGGCAGCCTGTTTTCCCACTATGGGTTGTGGGTAGTTATTTTCTGTTATTTTCTGTAGTGTTTTTGTTGCACCTTACAGAACTGTTTGTTTGTCGGTTGGTTGTTTTTGTTCAGTATTCATCTTTATTAAAATTATTATGAATACGTACCACGCTGCACTTTGGTCTTCTTCTCCTTCTCCCGATGACAATCGTTACACAGGCAGATGGCAGACAGCGTGTATGGCGTCGGGTGGGCGTGCGGTTTGCTGATGTCAACGTTGTAAACAGAATGCCCCATTTTATTGTTTTAAATTTCACCTTTATTTAGCCAGGTAGGCTTGTTGAGAACAAGTTCTCATTTACAACTGCGACCTGGCCAAGATAAAGCACAGCAGTTCGACACATACATCAACACAGTTACACATGGAATAAACAAACATACAGTAGAAAAAAGAAAGCTCTATATACAGTGAGTGCAAATGAGGTAAGATAAGGGCAATAAATAGGCCATGGTGGCGAAGTAATTACAATATAGCAATTAGACACTGGAATGGTAGATGTGCAGAAGATGAATGTGCAAGTAGAGATACTGGGGTGCAAAGGAGCAAGATAAATAAATACAGTATGGGGATGAGGTAGTTGGATGGGCTATGTACAGGTGCAGTGCTCTGTGAGCTGCCCTGACAGCTGGTGCTTAAAGCTAGTGAGTTAGATATGGGTCTCCAGCTTCAGTGATTTTTGCAGTTCGTTCCAGTCATTGGCAGCAGAGAACGGGAAAGGAAACGCGGCCAAAGGAGGAATTGGCTTTGGGGATGACCAGTGAGATATACCTGCTGGAGCGCGTGCTATGGGTGGGTGCTGCTATGGTGACCAGTGAGCTGAGATAAGGCAGGGCTTTACCTAGCAGAGACTTGTAGATGACCTGGAGCCAGTGGGTTTGGCTACAAGTATGAAGCGATGGCCAGCCAACGAGAGCGTACAGGTCGCAGTGGTGGGTAATATATGGGGCTTTGGTGACAAAACGGATGGCACTGTGATAAACTGCATCCAATTTGTTGAGTAGAGTGTTGGAGGCTATTTAATAGATGACATCGCCGAAGTCAAGGATCGGTAGGATGGTCAGTTTTACGAGGGTATGTTTGGCAGCATGAGTAAAGGATGCTTTGTTGCGAAATAGGATGCCGATTCTAGATTTAATTTGGATTGGAGATGCTTGGTGTGAGTTTGGAAGGAGATTTTACAGTCTAGCCAGACACCTAGGTATTTGTAGTTGTCCACATATTCTAAGTCAGAACCCATGGTGGTGGTGGGGTTGTGGTATGGGCAGGCATAAGCTATGGACAGCGAATACAATTGCAATTTATCAATTGCAATTTGAATGCACAGAGATACCTTGACAAGATCCTGAGGCCCATTGTCGTGCCATTCATCCTCCACCACCACCTCATATTTCAGCATGATAATGCACGGTCTCATATCACATATATTCCAGTTCTTCCATGGCCTGCATACTCACCAGACATGTGTACGACAGCGTGTTCCAGTTTCTGCCAATATCCAGCAACTTCACACAGCAATTGAAGAGGAGTAGAACAACATTCCACAGGCCACAATCAACAGCCTGATCAAGTATATGCGAAGGAGATGTGTCGTGAGGCATGAGGCAAATGGCCCTACCTTTTTTGTTGTTGTTGGTATCTGTGACCAACAAATGCATATTTGTATTCCCAGTTGTGAGAAATCCATAGATTAGGATCCTAATGAATGTATTTCAGTTAACTGATTTCATTATATGAGCTATAACACAGTACAATCTTTGAAATTGTTGCATTTTGCATTTATATCTTGTTCAGTGTACTTCAAATGGTTTAGCTTAAACACAACATTAGCTAAATATACCTAGCATATTAATCCCGCAGACCCGGGCCCTTGCTGAGTGACATGGCTGTGGACAGAGATAATTGCTGTCACAAGGGAGTGTCGACAAGGTCTGACAAACTGGAAAGCTACCACAGCAAATCACTGTTCTCTCCAAGCATAGTCGATATAATGAGCCTAGACCCTGGGGTACCTGTGTGTGGGCCACGTGGTGTGTTTGCTGTGTGTACAGTACATGCTTTTGTGTGTGTGGGTGTGAGCCATGTGTGTTTGTGTGTGGCACATGCTATTGGAATAAGGGAGGAGGAGTAGGAAGACGAGGAGGAGGAACCAGGGAGAATCCCCTAGAGAACATTATTGATTACCATTCGCATGCTTCTCTCTCTCTTTCTCTCCCTCCCCTCTCTCTCTTTCCTTCTTTCCCTCCCTCGCTCTCTTTCCTTGTCTTCCTATCTCTCTCTCCATCTTTCTTCCTCGCTACCTCTTTCTAACAGCTACAGTTTATTTATATGGTTTTGCAGGGGCTGTGTTGTTTTGTTTGGTGCTGTGCTGTACTCCAGAGAGACAATCGTACTCCGCCTTCTGTAAACCATGCTTGCTGGAGCTCTTCCCATGTGCGTCAATGCAAGCAGCTGTAGCATTCGGTGGAATTTCCAAAGGCACCAGAGGCTTGACACATTCCATTATGCACCACCGCTGTATACTTGTGTTCGAGAAGCTGAAATGGTCTAACCACACGGACACCGTAGTGAAGAAGGCACGACAGTGACTCTTCAACTTCAGGATGCTGAGGACATTTGGCCTGTCCCCCGAGGGCTCTCACAGTGTTCTACAGGAGCACCATCAAGAGCATACTGTCAGGCTGCATCACAGCCTGGTACGGCACCTCCACCCCCGCGGACCGCAAGGCCCTTCACAGGGCGATACATGCAGTCGAACGCACCATTGGGCACACGGTGCCTGCCCAACAGGACACCTACAACACCAGGTGTTGCATGAAGGCCAAGAAGATCATCAGGGACCCCAGTCCCCTAAGCCACGCCCTGTTCTCCCCGCTTCAATCACTCAGACGCAGGCAGTACAGGAGCATCATGGCGGGAAAAAAAAAGACTGGCCAATAGTTTCCACCCTCAGACCATCAGGCTGCTGAATAGCCACCTCTAGTCAGATACCTGCTCCCCTCCCCCTGCTCCTCCCCCTATGGACACCCTCAACTCTCACTTATCTTACCTGCTACTCCCCCTATGGACACCCTCAACTCTCACCTATCTTACCTGCTACTCCCCCTATGGACACCCTCAACTCTCACTTATCTTACCTGCTACTCCCCCTATGGACATTCTTTCTCCTCTCCGCCCCAACGGACATTACTCTGCCCCCACCCCAACGACATTCATCACTGTTGCTGTTGTTAATATTTATATTATTACTTTTTGGTTTGATTTCACTCAATGATCATGCTTCTGCTCCCCCTATGGTCATTCTACCTCACCCCCTCAACAGTCTTTACTCTGCCTCCACCCCAATGGACATTTATTTATTCATCTCTGCCTCAGTTGTTATTATGAATATAGTGCTAGTTTTTTCTTATTACCATTTTCATTATTTTATTTCACTAGTTCCTCATGTTGGAACTCGAAGCATATGAGTTTCACTGTACGCTGCAACCACACCTGCAACCCTGTGACTATTAAACAATCTGAATCAGTTTCAAACCGCCACTTGGCTATACTCTGAAAAAAGCTATGGTCTCAAGATGCAATGGTCTCAAGATGATGCAATGCATCCTTCTTTCCCTGGATTGCGTTCTTGTTAATGACAAGCGTTTAGATTTAGATTGAATTGGGACCTCTGTCTTGAATGAACCGCCGCCTGAGTGATAAATTGCATTTTATGGTCTCAAAACACTTTGCATTGTATATTAGGTAAATTACCCCATCCACCACCAATGTGTAGCACCTGCCGGAATACTCGCAGCACGTGGGCTTTCACGGTGGAGAACGAGGAGTAATGGTGTCTGTTTGGAAGCTAAGGATGATAACATGGCCATGGTGGTGAAGAGGTTAGCTGCTAGCCGGGAGCTCTCTATTCACCATGAAGGGGAAACATTATAGTATTGGGGATGAGAGCATCTTAATATTCAAGGCCCTTTAGCCTTTCAAGACAGTAGTAGGGGGATGTAGGATGTAGCTTTCTAGCACTACCAGGATATATTCAAGAGCTCCACTGGTCCTCAGGCTGTGTATCAGATGCTCTCCTGTGTGCCTCCATTTTTTGTTTTGGGGGGGGGGTGATACAAATGCATGACTGATAGTTTGCCTCTAAGAGTATTATTATTTATGAACCCTGGCTCTACTCTAGAAGGAGATACTGTATATTACTCTGCAGTTGTTGCAGAGTTGTTCTGTATAGTCATCGTTTTTTTGTCTATTCAAACGCTGAGAAAGCATTACTGGCTTTGCTGCTTTCTTCTGTCATAAATTACCACCACACTTTTTTGTATGATGACACCAAATCACATCCTGAAACATGTGCTCCTTTGATGCTTTCTTACATTGCTTGGGAATAGGAGTGTCTAAGTTCCAATATCTGAGACCTGGATATAAATGCCAGATTTACCCACTAGCACAACAAACTATAAATGCATACCCGAAAGCATTTTCCCTTTATCTATTCTAACTCCCACATATACAAACAGATTGTGGGAGATGTGACAGAGCGGAGGGACACATTTGGCAGATAATACATACAGCATTACTGTGGGGACTCCTGGATAGTGATCTATAACATCTGGAGTATAGAGATGATGTTCTGAATACTGATATGTAAGAAGATACAAATCAGTAGCCTGGTCCCAGATCTGATTGTGCCGTCTTGCCAACTCCTATGGTCATTGTCATATAGGAGTTGGCAAGACCAAACAGATTATGGTAACAGGGTAAAAAAAACTGTTGTTTGGCACCAGTTTTATCTATAGACACCAGAAGGCCTCAGGGGCGATTCAGCTCCCTCTTTCAACCCACTTAACAAAGAATGAACAATCTGCTTAGACTCACTAATTGTATTTAGCCTTTATTTAACTAGGCAAGTCAGTTAAGAACAAATTCTTATTTACAATGACGGCCTACTCCAGCCAAACCCCGACGACGCTGTGCCAATAGTGCGCCGCCCCTATGGGACTCCCAATCACAGCCGGATGTGATACAGCCTGGATTCGAAGCTGGCATTATAGTGACACCTTTAGCACTGAGATGTAGTGTCTTAGACCGCTGCGCCACTCGGGAGCCCAATCATTTGTCTTAGTTTGGTGTTGAACCAACTCGCTGCTAGTGAGAGATTCAAAAGGACGAGTCCTTTACTGAGTTGATGAATTAGTCCAATTAATCACTGGTAATTATGCAGAAGCATGATTACTGAACACCATTGCAATATTTTCCATGCCGAAAGTGGAATAAACAATTGGTTTTAATACACATCTACATCTGATTACAAATGTACTGGGTTTCTCTTAACGTTACAGAACTGCTGAGATGTAGCCTATAGTCTTTAAGTATGGTGAATTGTTCTTAGCTGCTTGCAAGGAACGACTTGCGGTGATCAACAACTTCAACGTTTCATCAAATTCAGATTGAACCTGATCATGTGGGACCCAACCTGTCCCTAATTGAATAGTCAATAAAAATCTTGATGTTATTTTTGGGGGGGGGGTAAATGCTCTGTTTTTACCACTGCTAGAAATCATCTCGCATTGTGCTGTAAAACGGGCTATCATCCAATTCATAACACTGCATGATGCATAATACCCCCTCTGCCAAAATACAGATTGGTTAGAAATAAATAGGGCTACATTTCAGTGCTGAGACCCTTTTGATATGCAGCTCGTCCACTAGCCACAACGCCTCTGTGGTGTCATGTAAACAACGAACTCCTTACTGAAATTGAACTGAAAATACACCCGTATTTCTTAGTGATGGGCATTCCGACTCTTTTCGAATGAGCATCATCATTTGGCTCCGTTCACGTAAAAGAGACGCATCATTAGGCTCCCAACCGGTTCTTAATTCAAAATGCTTGAAAATCACTCATGTAAAGCACAAAAAGTAGGCTACCATTATGTCAGATCGTGATATGCACGTTCAAGTACTTTTTTATCTGGACAAATTATTCCATTTTTTAAATTGTTTTTACACATAAGCGTGGACCAGAATGACGTGTTCTCCCCACTATTTATGGTTCTGCAGTGAGAATTTACCATCTTCAGATAATGATTTTGTAACTTATTTGCAGATAATCGTTGTTTGAAGCTCAAAAAGCAGTAGTAGCAGTATGTTAATCAGGGAGCCACATGAACAGCTCTTTCAACGATGCGATTTACTTCCCAAAGTTCTTCAAAAAGAGCTGTTAGCTGGCAAACGACCCATTACTAGTATTTCTCCCCTCAAATGTTTTTGTCATGCGAATGTGAGTAGAAAAGTGGGGCAGTGTTTTAATCGTGCCGTATTTATGCAAATGTCTGGAATTAAGTTGTCTTGCCAATTGGGATGTTTAATTACATACATTTCCCCCGGGATATGATCTAGTTAATTGCCGATAAAGAGAGCGAGATTCCTAAGTTTAAGGTGAAATTTAGTACACCATGAGGAAAGGAAGGAGACATGTTGGTGCTGAAATTTTTTCAACTCTGGAATCTATGGATTTCACATGACTGGGCAGGGGTGCAGCCATGGGTGGCCCTGAGGGGTCATAGGCCTACCCACTGGGGAGGCAGGCCCAGCCAATCAGAATGAGTTTTTCCAGCTGTCGAGGTGACTGGTCTCAGACGATCCCTGTAGGTGAAGATGCCGGATGTGGAGGTCCTGGGCTGGCGTGGTTACACGTGGTCTGCGGTTTTGAGGCTGGTTGGACATACTGCCAAACAATGTTTGACGTTACATTTGGTGGAGAAATTAATATTTAATTCTCTGGCAACAGCTCTTGTGGACATTCCTGCAGTCAGCATGCCAATTGTACGCTCCCTCAACACTTGAGACATCTGTGGCATTGTGTTGTGTGACAAAACTGCAAATTTGTGCACAACATTTTAGAGAAATAAGCTTTTTGTGCATATGGAAAAATTCTGGGATCTTTTATTTCAGTCCATGAAACATGGGGCCAACACTTTATATGTTGCGTTTATATTTTTGTTCAGTATACATTTGTATCCAATTGTGTGCCGAGTTTGCCTTGCAGCATTGCACAGGCAGTTGCTGTGTGTTCTGTATACGTTGGACTTGACGGAAATAGTTGGTCAAAAACTGTGAATGTACATTTTTGTTACACATATATCCAGTAAAAATGTTGGATTATATAATTTAAAAATTTTGACTGCAGAATTCATGACGCATCATTGATGCAATGACACTTTTGGTCTGATTGAGGCTTAAGGGTCAAAGCGAAAATCGTCAGTAGAAACAAAAACAAAACGACTCCACACCCATTTTGGTAAAAATATAAGGGACGGTGCTGGAGAAATGTAACCACTCTCAAATTCATAGACATAGCTATGGATGCAAGGACTGACCATCCGTGATATCAAAATTATAGTTTTAAGCATGTTTTGAGGCTATATTGTGTTTGCTTACATTTACTTTGTTGACAAACATTGGAGTAAAACTAGTTTATATTTTGGGTTATGATGGGGTAAGACAATTGAACTAAGCTCATGAGATGTTTATAAGTTATTTTCTCAAACAATCAGTAGGTACATATCATTAACTGTGACTGGCCACCTCTATTTGGTCTTATGTTGCAAAATTCTAAATAGTGTTTTTTACATTGGATAAAAGTAGAGACGTAGAACTACAAAATGTGACCCGTTTCAGGAAGCTACTGTAGGTGTATGTCGCACGTCACTACTTCACAGTTTCTTTTATACATTTTTTGTTGTTGTCAGAAATGCCTTATGGAACGTGAACTTTCATGTGCCTTAATAATAAAATTGTATGCCTTCTGTTGATATGAATAAAATTGTTAAATTATGAGCCTAGTTAGTTTGAGCCACAGAAGAAGACAGGAACGTTCCCGCTAGCCATGATTGGCTAAGATAATGGATGGGCTGGACATGCCGAGAGATGAGTTCGGATTGGTCTTCCGTGTAGCCATCGTCTGTCTATAACATGAGCTGCTCCGTATGTGTAGATGATCCCTGCTACTGCAGCTTTTTTGAAAGATATGTTAGCCATGGAGATCTGCAAAAGTGTTGCTACTGGTCTTAACAACATTGCTATTAATAAAGGTCAGTGTGGAAAAGTTGTGATGGACTACTTTCTGCAATTACGTTCAAATGCCTCTCTTGTGAAGTAGTGACGTGCGACATACGCCTAGCTTCCTGAAACGGGTCACAATTTCTAAGTCAACAAAATGGATGTAGCAACTGCTGATTTCCCCTTTAAGATTGGGGTTAGGGCAGAGAGGAAGAGGTGAAGCAAGAGGGTTTATTCCGCACAAAATCTATGTTTAAGCAGATCATAGATTATTAGTAAGTGAGGAATTTTTGTATGAGGGGCTGGGAATAAAAACCAGTTGCAATTTTGATACGAGGCTTATTTGATCTAATAGAAGTTTCGTAACGTCTATTTTCGACAGACCAGATGTGCCATCTTTCCATATTTCTACACCTCTAAAAACATAGACATCAGATTATATTCCAAGCAATGAAACACCAGTTGAAAGTGATTTTATGGTATGTTCATGATGCCATGCCCTTATCAAAGCTTGTGTTGGCACAGCTCATCTGCCGGCTGAGATATGTCATAATGAAGGTTTCGTTGTTATACTTTCTCTCAAGCATGTGCTTTTCAATTTATAAGATTGTAGACTACATTGACATGGTTTGGAAATAGCTATAGAACTGCCGTTGTTTACTTTTGATAGTTACTTTTTTGTTGTTGCTTTTATTAGTTTTCATTTTACCACAAGGACATCTATAGCATAACACCATCAGCATTTTATTTCACCTTTATTTAACCAGGTTTGGCAAGTTGAGAACAAGTTCTCATTTACAATTGCGACCTGGCCAAGATAAAGCAAAGCCGTTCAACACATACAACAACACAGAGTTACACATGGAGTAAAACAAACATACAGTCAATAATACAGTAGAAAAAATAAGTCTATATACGATGTGAGCAAATGAGGTGAGATAAGGGAGGTAAAGGCAAAAAAAGGCAATGGTGGTGAAGTAAATACAATATAGCAAGTAAAACACTGGAATGGTAGATTTGCAGTGGAAGAATGTGCAAAGTAAAGATAGAAATAATGGGGAGCAAAATAAATAAATAAATACAGTAGGGGAAGAGGTAGTTGTTTGGGCTAAATTATAGATGGGCTATGTACAGGTGCAGTTTAATTTAACAAAAGTAAGTGCTCGAGTATAACCAACACACTGAATAACTAATTGATTGAAAGGGACGGCATTCTGGCCTCACAATGAATAGCCTTTGAGAGTTTTCTTTTTCTCAGCAAATTAACTCTTAAAAGTACATCGAGTGTACATCCCAAATGGCACCATATTCCCTATGTAGTGCACTACTTTTGACCTGGTCACATAAAGCTCTGGTCAAAAGTTGTGTACTATATAGGGAATAGGGTGCCATTTGGGACGCAAGCAGAGTCTCACATAGAACACCATGGATTCATGAACCATGAAAAGAGGAGTGTAGTCTCATAAGGAGGGCAGACGGGAGCCTTCACAGAACTCCTGAGATCATTTTCCTATCATCCCTCTAGCGCTGTCAGGCGGTCTGATCTGTACATCTCTCTCCATCACATTTTCAGGGTTAGAGGGCAGTCCACATACTGTGGCTGTCAGTATGAGGCCCTCTCAGCAGCAGTATGTTATGGAGATGTTGTACTAACAGAGGCACAGAGCATGTGATATTTAAGTATGACATTGTACCAACTGAGGCACAGAGCATGTAAAGCGCTACTGTATGTGTCGATAACATAGGGCCTTGGAGCATGTCTGTTTTAACTTGTCATTGTTATTTCATGTACATTAATGCAGTACCCTGTCTGTCTCTGTCTACCAAATGCTCGGTCTTTTCCCTCTCTTCTTTCCTCTCTCTCTCCTTTCCTATCGCTCTCCCTCTCTCTGACTATGATGCCCTTCTGACTTCTCTCTCAGGGGTATGAGGAGAGACAGCGGTATAATCATCTTCTAATTCCCAGCTGTTCTAATATTCTGATCATGGTGGATGGTGATGGATGACTTGCACCAACCTGTCTTAAGTGATTGGAGCGGCAGCACACAACGCTTCAGAGCAGTTTTATTCATGACCTGCCCTACTTTGAGCTCAAGAGCTGATTAAAAAGATCTGCTGTTGTGCTACAGTTGGGAATAGAAGTGCGGGAGAAAAACAATAATCACATATTTAGCCATGCAAATCGAGTCTTCTAGTCTTGGTTGAGCATGCCGGGCAATGCATTTCCTGGCATCGCCTTGGGATTGTGTGTGTTGTGTTTAAATGTATATGTGTGCACCAAATAATCCTGTTGTGTTTTTTTTGTTTATGCTACTCACTTTCTCAATTTTTTCTTTCTTTCTTCCTTTGTCTTTCTCTCTCTTCCTTCTTTCTCTGACAGTTGGGGGGTTGTGGAATACTGGGCGTGGGGGTATGGCTGTCAGTGACCCAGGGCAACTTTGCCACACTCTCCTCATCCCTCCCATCCCTATCAGCAGCCAATCTACTCATTGCGGTCGGGACCATCATCATGGTGATTGGTTGCCTCGGCTGTGTCGGAGCTGTCAAAGAAAGTCGTCCGCTATTGCTGAGTGTGAGTATCTAACAAAGAGTATCTGCCACTCTTGTTGACAAAAATAACCGTGATAATTAGTTTTTATACACATTCACATTTCTGCAGTAAGCATCATGTTATATTCGCATTTTTTAAATTGTAATTTAGTAGATGCTTTTATCCAAAGCAACATACAGATGTCAACATCAACAGACAGTGACATATTATGTAGTTTCAGTATATGCGGCCCATGCGGGAACATTAGACCAGCATTCATAACTCCAAGCACCATGAAGATCTTTCCATTAAAAACACTATTTCAAGTCATAATTGTCTCTGGTTGCCAAGAACAAGTCTCGCATCGTATAACAAACCATATAGTTTGATTTACTTCGAATGACTAAAAGTCTGTTAACTTAGCCTTTAAACCTAGCAATTAAATAAAGTTTGACAGCAGCGCAGCAGGTGGCTCAATTACTGGCCCCATGGGACCGACCATCAAACATATCGTAGTGCTAAAGCCCATCATTAGTATCAGCCTTGACATTCTCCCAGAATGCCTAGCCGGTTGGACCGCTGTGTCGATTTGATAGGAAGACGATGTTCGCAAAGGCTTTTTTGCAGCGACTGATGAATCATCTTGAGCCTTCACATCGATTTCGAAATAGACAGTTCTAACCCTCTGCTTTCATTAAAAGAGCAATTAGAGATTTGATAACTGAACTGATCATTGAGGGGAAATAGATTAAGTGCTAATTGTTGAAGTGCTGTGGTGCTTCGTGCCTGATATGTATCGAGATTAAAAGTAATACGGTTGAGTGGTAATTTGTAACATGGCAATAACTTGTTGTGGGCGGCATTTTACAACAGTTGTGTACTGAACGTCTTGTCAGTCTATTAGTGAGGATATGTTTTCATGTTTTATTCCATTATCTCCATGAGATTCATTGGAGAATACAAAGCTTTTTTCTAATATCCACACTAGTAGATCACTTAGAATGCATGCCAATTACATTGATTCATTCTAAGTGATACAGAATGTGATTATGGACATGTAGCCTTGCCAGTGGCGATTTTAGCATGTAAATCTTGCTGGGGCAAAAAAACAAACATGTTTTTAGATGCATGCCAGCAAACCCACTACACAACACTAAACAATACATTAATTGCACTATAACGGTGACAAACGGTGCCCACACACTTTTAGGGCCTACATAAAGCTGTCCCAACACCTTACCACTGCTACACCTGGCTTTCAGGGAAGCCGTGTCTGGCAGCAAAATAGTTCATTCTGTCACACCTTCTCCCACTCTCCTTCTCTGGCGCTTGAGGGCGCCAGGCTGCCCTTAATTTCGCACACCTGTCACCATCATTAAGCGCAGCAGCGCAATATTAGACTCACCTGGACTCCATTACTTTGTTGATTACCCCCTCTATATCTGTCTGCTCCTCAGTTTGTTCCCTGTGTCAGCATTGATGTTATGTTTCCCCTTTCTAGACTCGGTTCCTGTTCTGTCTCATGTCCATTGTTTATTAAATGTTCTCCCTGTACCCTCGTCTCCAGCTTCGATCCTCACACATTCAGCCTCATTTACTGCTTTTGAAAAAAACATAGCTGATATCAAATCAAATGTATTTATATAGCCCTTCGTACATCAGCTGATATCTCAAAGTGCTGTACAGCCTAAAACCCCAAACAGCAAGCAATGCAGGTGTAGAAGCACGGTGGCTAGGGCAAACTCCCTAGAAAGGCCAAAACCTAGGAAGAAACCTAGAGAGGAACCAGGCTATGAGGGGTGGCCAGTCCTCTTCTGGCTGTGCCGGGTGGAGATTATAACAGAACATGGCCAAGATGTTCAAATGTTCATGAATGACCAGCATGGTCAAATAATAATAATTACAGGCAGAACAGTTGAAACTGGAGCAGCAGCACGGCCAGGTGGACTGGGGACAGCAAGGAGTCATCATGTCAGGTAGTCCTGAGGCATGGTCCTAGGGCTCAGGTCCTCCGAGAGAGAGAAAGAAAGAGAGAATTAGAGAGGGCATACTTAAATTCACACAGGACACCGGATAGGACAGAAGAAGTACTCCAGATATAACAAACTGACCCTAGCCCCCCCGACACATAAACTACTGCAGCATAAATACTGGAGGCTGAGACAGGAGGGGTCAGGAGACACTGTGGCCCCATCCGAGGACACCCCCGGACAGGGCCAAACAGGAAGGATATAACCCCACCCACTTTGCCAAAGCACAGCCCCCACACCACTAGAGGGATATCTTCAACCACCAACTTACCATCCTGAGACAAGGCCGAGTATAGCCCACAAAGATCTCCGCCACGGCACAACCCAAGGGGGTTGATATGGCTGACTTGCTTAAAACGTGTTAACGGTACAGGTTCCCCAGAGGGTACCACACCCCCTCGCTCAATTCAAACGGTGGCGCACAGAATGCAAAAATATTCTTAGAAATATTTAACCTCCACACATTAACAAGTCCAATAGCTCAAATGAAAGATAAACACCTTGTTCATCTACCCAGCATGTCAGATTTCTAAAATGTTTTACGGCGAAAACATAGCACATATTTATGTCAAACCACCACAAAGACACAAACGATATATACAGCCATTTTGTCGAACAAAAGATGCAATCACAAACGCAGTATTAAAAGAAAAATAATTCACTAACCTTTTGAAAATCTTCATCAGATGACAGTAATAGGACATGTTACACAGTACATTTATGTTTTTTTCAATAATATGCCATTTATATCCATAAATCTCCGTTTACATTGACGCCATGTTCAGAAAATGCTCAAAAATGTCCGGAGAAATTATAGATAGCTCCGCCAGATAACAGAAATACACATCATAAACTTTGACTAAATATACATGCTCTACATATAGTTAGAAAGATACACTGCTTCTTAATGCAACCACTGTGTCACATTTATTTTTAACGTTACAGAATTAGTTCACTATGCAATAATCTGAGACGGCGCTCAGACATAAGCAATATTTCTCCGCTATGTTGGAGTCAACAGAAATACAAAATTACAACATAAATATTCCCTTACCTTTGATGGTCTTCGATCAGAATGTAGTGGAAGGAGTCATACTTACCCAATACATCGTTTTGTTTCAGTTCGTGTGTCCTTATAGTAGCATCTGCTACCACTTTCAGCTGAAATGCACCCAAAATGACTTCTGGTCCCGAACAGTTGCGCATCAAAACTTTACATATTATATGTCGACTAAACTGGTCAACTAAGTGCAGAATCAAGCTTTAGGATGTTATAAACGTACAAAACAATTCGCAATTCAACCGGACAATCGTACTTCTTCTCAGGCAAGCTGGAACAGAGGAAGGTCTGTGTCCAATTCGCGCCCTAACGCACATGTATTTTCTCGCGACACCCACTCTTTTGCCTCCCAAAGGGTCAAAGCTCGCGGGATTTGCACAATTAAACGCTCTACTGAATGAGGACATCTAGTGGAAGACATAGAGTGTCTCCAAGTGTCTCCAGATCCATAGCTGGTTGGGAAGGGTGGGGGCGATGACGTCAAAGTTGCCCCAGCTTTCAGGATTCCAAAACTAGTTTGGGAGATTGCCTGCCCTGTGAGTTCTGCTATACTTACAGACATAATTCAAACGGTTTTAGAAGCTTTAGAGTGTTTTCTATCCAATAATTATTATTATATGCATATATTAGCAATTTTGGACAGATTTTTTTTCAGTTTACTAAGGGCACGCAATTCATCCAAAGGGGGCAGTATTATGCCTAGCCTTAACAAATGTGGTTTCTACTGACAATTGAGACATACAAACTATGGCATAGTACACAGAGTCAAAACCGTTGGATAAATAAAGGGGGCATATGAGCAGACAATGAAAGCTCTTACAATATTCATTGATTATATTTATCTAAAACAGGCTATACATGTGCACCACCAAGTCAGGACTGTAGGCAAAATTTGGAGGGGAAAAGGGACCAAATTATTAGGGTGAGGCACATGTGCTACTAACAGTTTACTGCACAACATACACTTAGTATTACTTTATTACTGTAGCTACAGTATACATATCTCCCTGGATTATTACATCATTTATGCAGCAGCGTACAATACATTTTTGGACTCAACTTGTTGTGCTGTGCCCACTTGAACAGGAAGGCGGTTTTATTTTTTTAAACCTTTATTTAACTAGGTAAGTCAGTTAAGAACAAATTCTTATTTTCAATGACTGCCTAGGAACAGTGGGTTAACTGCCTGTTCAGGGGCAGAACGGCAAATTTGTACCATGTCAGCTCGGGGGTTTGAACTTGCAAACTTCCGGTCCAACGCTCTAACCACTAGGCTACCCTGCTGCCCCATTGCGAAGAGCTGCTGGCAAACGCAGGAAAGGGCTGTTTGAATGAATGCTTACAAGCCTGCTGCTGCCTACCACCGCTCAGTCAGACTGCTCTATCAAATATCAAATCATAGACTTAATTATAATATAATAAACACACAGAAATACAAGCCTTAGGTCATTAATATGGTCAAATCCGGAAACTATCATTTCGAAAACAAAACGTTTATTCTTTCAGTGAAATACAGAACCGTTCCATATTTTATCGAACGGGTGGCATCCCTAAGTCTAAATATTGCTGTCACATTGCACAACCTTCAATGTTATGTCATAATTATGTAAAATTCTGGAAAATGTATTTTTTTGGAAGGAATGGTCTTCACACAGTTCGCAATGAGCCAGGCTGCCCAAACTGCTGCATATACCCTGACTCTGCTTGCACAGAACGCAAGAGAAGTGACACAATTTCCCTAGTTAGTATTGCTTGCTAACATGAATTTCTTTTCACTAAATATGCAGGTTTAAAAAAATATACTTGTGTATTGATTTTAAGAAAGGCATTGATGTTGATGGTTAGGTACGTTGGTGCAACAACAGTGCTTTTATCGCGAATGCGCTTACAAACTATGGCATAGTACACAGAGTCAGAACCGTTGGATAAATAAAGGGGGCATATGAGCAGACAATGAAAGCTCTTACAATATTCATTGATTATATTTATCTAAAACAGGCTATACATGTGCACCACCAAGTCAGGACTGTAGGCAAAATTTGGAGGGGAAAAGGGACCAAATTATTAGGGTGAGGCACATGTGCTACTAACAGTTTACTGCACAACATACACTTAGTATTACTTTATTACTGTAGCTACAGTATACATATCTCCCTGGATTATTACATCATTTATGCAGCAGCGTACAATACATTTTTGGACTCAACTTGTTGTGCTGTGCCCACTTGAACAGGAAGGCGGTTTTATTTTTTTAAACCTTTATTTAACTAGGTAAGTCAGTTAAGAACAAATTCTTATTTTCAATGACTGCCTAGGAACAGTGGGTTAACTGCCTGTTCAGGGGCAGAACGGCAAATTTGTACCATGTCAGCTCGGGGGTTTGAACTTGCAAACTTCCGGTCCAACGCTCTAACCACTAGGCTACCCTGCTGCCCCATTGCGAAGAGCTGCTGGCAAACGCAGGAAAGGGCTGTTTGAATGAATGCTTACAAGCCTGCTGCTGCCTACCACCGCTCAGTCAGACTGCTCTATCAAATATCAAATCATAGACTTAATTATAATATAATAAACACACAGAAATACAAGCCTTAGGTCATTAATATGGTCAAATCCGGAAACTATCATTTCGAAAACAAAACGTTTATTCTTTCAGTGAAATACAGAACCGTTCCATATTTTATCGAACGGGTGGCATCCCTAAGTCTAAATATTGCTGTCACATTGCACAACCTTCAATGTTATGTCATAATTATGTAAAATTCTGGAAAATGTATTTTTTTGGAAGGAATGGTCTTCACACAGTTCGCAATGAGCCAGGCTGCCCAAACTGCTGCATATACCCTGACTCTGCTTGCACAGAACGCAAGAGAAGTGACACAATTTCCCTAGTTAGTATTGCTTGCTAACATGAATTTCTTTTCACTAAATATGCAGGTTTAAAAAAATATACTTGTGTATTGATTTTAAGAAAGGCATTGATGTTGATGGTTAGGTACGTTGGTGCAACAACAGTGCTTTTATCGCGAATGCGCTTCTTAAATCATCACCTGTTTGGCGAAGTAGGCTGTGATTCGATGATAAATTAACAGGCACCGCATTGATTATTTGCAACGCAGGACAAGCTAGATAAACTAGTAATATCATCAACCATGTGTAGTTAACTAGTGATTATGTTAAGATTGATTGTTTTTTATAAGATATGTTTAATGCTAGCTAGCAACTTGCTCATTGCTGCACTCGCGTAACAGGTGGTCAGCCTGCCACGCAGTCTCCTCGTGGAGTGCAATGTAATTGGCCATAATCGGCGTCCAAAAAATGCAGATGACCAATTGTTATGAAAACTTGAAATCGGCCCTACTTTCAAGACAACTGGGATCTTGGAAAAAAACAACCCCTACGCTCTGTATTTTCCACTGCCTGCCCCACCACCACAGAAAGCACTGAGCTAAGCTGAAACACCCGCATTTTGGAGCTGCCTTACTCAAGAAAGCAAAAAAGAGACCATGTTTGTATTAACTACTAGCAGCTTTATTAACTAGAATTATATATTTTTTTACATTGTTTGCAAGCTGATAATATGACATATTTATGCCGAAATAACGTGCAAACAGGCTAGAAAGATGGGGCTCAAAACGGGCTCTGCCCCACCTGCCCTGAATGACAGGTCGCCACTGAGCCTTGCCCTTGTGCACACATTTCAAGTGGTTTGCTAGTACGCATATTGGAACAAAGCTTTGGGCACACATTCTAAGTAGTTTACTAATATGGAACAGAGCTTATTAATAGCCATTTTGGTGGACTGCCATGCTTTTACACTGTATACTGCTACTTCTAGTCTGACCGCTCTGAAGTGGTCTTGTAGGGACACATTTCAGATCCGTTAACACATTTCAGTCAATTTGAACCAGGTCGCTGTAAACTGGGTTGTCAAGCAAAATGGTCAACATTCCATTATGGTTAACCTGAAGCCGGGGCTCTAAATTATATTTTCATTTGTAGCACCAGAAAATGAGATTTTTTGATTGATTGAGATACAGCCTATATGAATTCTAGCTAAATTCAGCACATGTTGTGCCCTAGAAAGAAGAAACTATCCACTGGGCACACTGGTTGAATCAACTTTGTTTCCACGTAATTTAAATGAAATTACGTTGAACCAATGTGTAATAGACATTCAATTGTGTTCTGTTCCCAGTGGGTATTATGTGACTAAAGGCATTTGTTTATTATAAAAGCTAAAATGTTGATACGAATACCTGTCTGATATTACATAGTCGTTTGTGGAATATTAGTTTTCTACATTGTGTAAATGTAACGGCTTTCTTGTGGTGAAGTAGAGGCGGACCAAAACGCAGCGTAGACAAACAAGACATCCAACATAGAATGCCCACTCAGATCACACCCTGACCAACCAAAACATAGAAACATATTCGAACGATGGTCAGAACGTGACAGAACCTCCCCCCAAGGTGCGGACTCCGAACGCACAACCTAAACCTATAGGGGAGGGTCTGGGTGGGCATCTGTCCGCGGTGGCGGCTCTGGCGCTGGACCCCACTCCATAATTGTCTTAGTCCACCTCCTTAGCGTCCCTTGAGTGGCGACCCTCGCCGCTAACCTTGGCCTAGGAAACCTAACAACGGGCCCCACTGGACTGAGGGGCAGCTCCAAACTGAGGTAGCTCGGGACTGAGGGGAAGCTCGGCACTGAGGGGAAGCTCGGCACTGAGGGGAAGCTCAGGCAGGTAGCAGGCTCTGGCAGATCCTGGCTGGCTGGTGGCTCTGGCAGATCCTCGCTGACTGGCGGTTCCGGCAGATCCTGGCTGACTGGCGGATCCAGGCTGAATGGCGGATCCTGGCTGAATGGCGGATCTGGAAGATCCTGGCTGCTCCATGCTGACTGGCAGCTCTGGCTGCTCCATGCAGACTGGCAGCTCTGGCTGCTCCATGCTGACTGGCTGCTCCATGCTGACTGGCCGCTCCATGCTGACTGGCGGCTCTGGCCGCTCCATGCTGACTGGCGCCTCTGGCCACTCCATGCTGACTGGCGGCTCTGGCCACTCCATGCTGACTGGCGGCTCTGGCCACTCCATGCTGACTGGCGGCTCTGGCCGCTCCATACGGACTGGCAGCTCTGGCGGCTCCTTGCAGACTGGCAGCTCTGGCGGCTCCTTGCAGACTGGCAGCTCTGACAGCTCCTTGCAGACTGGCAGCTCCTTGCAGACTGGCAGCTCCTTGCAGACTGGCAGCTCTGAACAGGCGGGAGACTCCGGCAGCGCTGGAGAGGAGGAAGGCTCTGGCAGCGCTAGATAGGCGGGAGACTCCGGCAGCGCTGGAGAGGAGGAAGGCTCTGGCAGCGCTGGACAGGCGAGGCGCACTGTAGGCCTGATGCGTGGTGCTGGCACTGGTGGTACTGGGCCGAGAACACGCACAGGAAGCCTGGTGCGGGGAGCTGCCACCAGAGGGCTGATGCGTGGAGGTGGTACTGGATAGACCGGACCGTGCAGGCGCAATGGAGCTCTTGAGCACCGAGCCTGCCCAACCTTACCCAGTTGAATGGTCCCGGTCACCCTGCCAGTGCGGCGAGGTGGAATAGCCCGCACTGGGCTATGCAGGCGAACCGGGGACACCGTGTGCAAGGCTGGTGCCATGTAAGCCGGCCCAAGGAGACGCACTGGGGACCAGATGCGTAGAGCCGGCTTCATGGCACTTGGCTCGACGCTCACTCTAGCCCGGCCGATACGCGGAGCTAGAATGTACCGCACCGGGCTATGCACCCGCACTGGGGACACCGTGCGCTCCAAAGCATAACACGGTGCCTGCCCGGTCTCACTAGCCCCCCGGTAAGCACAGGGAGTTTGCGCAGGTCTCCTACCTGGCGTAGCCATACTCCCTGTGAGCCCCCCCCCAATAAATTTTTGGGGCTAACTCTCGGGCTTCCGTCCGCGCCGCCGTGCTTGCTTCGCCAACTCCATTCTCCGATAACCTTCCGCGCACTGCTCCATTGAATCCCAGGCGGGCTCCGGCACTCTCCCTGGGTCGACCGCCCACCTGTCTATCTCCTCCCAAGAAGTATAGTCCATACTCTTGCAGTCCAAACCGTACTCCCATGTCCATTCCTCTTTTCGCTACTGTTGCTGCCTTTCACCACGCCGCTTGGTCTTGTTGTGGTGGGTGATTCTGTAACGGCTTTCTTGTGGTGAAGGTAGAGGCGGACCAAAACGCAGCGTGGTGATGATTCATGTTTGTTTAATAAAGGAAAACTATACATGAATAAACTACAAAACAATGAAATGTGAAAACCCAAAACAGCCCTATCTGGTGCAAAACACAGAGACAGGAACAATCACCCACAAACACACAGTGAAACCCAGGCTACCTAAATATGGTTCCCAATCAGAGACAATGACTAACACCTGCCTCTGATTGAGAACCATATCAGGCCAGACATAGAAATAGGCAAACAAGACATCCAACATAGAATGCCCACTCAGATCACACCCTGACCAACCAAAACATAGAAACATATACGAACGATGGTCAGAACGTGACAGTAAAAGCACAGTTTCCCTATTGAGATGCATAACATTGTACACTGTCTTTTGAAAAAACGTCAGGTTGGTTATGAAAACATGCAAGAGATCTGTCATTTATTCATTGCTATGAGCTTTTCCCTTTCTTTTTTTAAACCAGTGGTGGAAAAAGTGCTCAATTGTCATACTTGAGTAAAAGTAAAAATACCTTAATAGAAAATGACTCAAGTAAAAGTGAGTCACCCAGTAAAAAACTACTTGAGTAAAAGTCTAAAAGTATTTGGTTTTAAATATACTTCAGTTTCAAAAGAAAATGGAATTGCTAAAATGTACTTAAGTCTCAAAAGTAAAAGTATAAATCATTTAAAATTCCTTAAATTAAGCAAACTAGACAACACAATTTTCTTGTGTTTTTTATTGACGGATAGCAAGGTGCACACTCCAACACTCAGACATCATTTACAAACAAAGCATTTGTGTTTAGTGAGTCCGCCAGATCAGAGACAGTAGTAATGACCTGGGATGTTCTCTTGATAAGTGTGTGAATTGGACCACTTTCCTGTCAAAATGTAAACAAGTACTTTTGGGCGTCAGGGAAAATGTATGGAGTAAAAAGCACATTATTTTCTTCAGGAATGTAGTGAAGTAAAAGTTGCCAAAAATAAATAGTAAAGTACAGATGCCCCCAAAAAACGACTTAAGTAGTGCTTCAAAGTATTTTTTACTTATGTACTTTACAACACTGGTGTAAACAAATGTTTAACGACGTGTGAGTAGTTTTAGAATGGCTCAAGACATGGCTTATAGATGTCAAATGTGGTCCCTGCGATCCACTATAGGTATGCAAAAATGAGGTGCCGGTAATATGGGTCAGGTCATTTGACCTGGTTGGGCTATAAGCAAGCCGTTTCCGCTGTAGTAATGGTGCAACCATGACGCCTTCGAATCTGCACTCGCCTTATCATTACAACAATTATTATCTGAGAGATTTTTTCCAAGTCGCACAGTGCTCCCAAAATAACACTCCTGGTCGCATACGAACCAATTGGTTGCACTTTAGAGCCCTGTCTGCGGCTAATAACAGCCTCTCTGGAAGCTTCTACCTCCACCACAGACTCACTGCATTAAGTCACAGTCCAGGAGTTAAATCTCTACTAAATCTCTATGGGTGTGAAATGAGACGTGCAAGACTAGCCCCAGGTCAAAGGTGATGAGTGGAAGGTTGGGTTTTAGTTAGTGGGCCGGAATCTGACATTGGTGCAATCTTTAAAAACACCACAGCATTGCTTTCGCGTAGCCCATCCTTTCAGATCAGTGGCTACACAACAAAGCAAAAGGGCCGCCAGTCGAGAGTAATTTGGGACCTGGCAGAGTTGTAACCTTCCCACCACCCTAAGTTAGTTATCGGTCCGACATAGCTGGATTCCTAAAGGTATTGATTTGGGAGGCACCGTCTCACAGTGGCATGCCTTCAGTTTCTCCCTCTTCCGTCTATCAACAAAGACCCTCGGTAGCTTTCATGCTGAATGGGAATCACAGAGAGTCGATAAACCGCCCGAGATCAATGGTCGACCAGCAGTTTCATTATAGTTCTCCTCATCGCTCTCACTGCCAAGGCATTGATCTCCACTAAACTAGGATATCATCAAAGCCTGACGAGAGGAGAAACAAGTCATAGCATAAATAACATGGCTGGTTTGGCTACTGTAGTGGGGGCTACCCTCACAGCCACATACTTTTGTTGTTTTCACATGTACATAAAGTCACCAGCAGTTGTGAGGCATTACAAAGGCTTTGCAATACCTAGTCAGTTGCACACCTGAATGCGTCTTCCACGTTTAACCCAACCCCTCTGAATCAGAGAGGTACGGGTGGCTGCCTTAATTGACATCCATGTTATCCACACCCAGGGAGCAGTTGTTGTTGGTCAACTGCCATGCTCAAGGGCAGAACAGCCCATTTTTCCACCTTGGGGATTTGAACCAGGAACCTTTAGGTTACTGGCCCACCGCTCTTAATCGCTAGGCTACCTGCCGCCCTAACATTGGCTAAGCTCAATGTTGCTTGTTGGTTCACTCAGCTGCATGTGGTTCTCATTCGAACTGCGGCATGGGAATGAGTCAACTATCAACTTGATTGATGGATTGCCTGCTATCACATTACAACCAATATCATGCCAGACTGAGACGTTTTAGAGGGAAGGAGGTTTTGGCAGTAGATATGATTGCCGTTCAATTACCGACTCCCTACCTGACATCCTCTCTAACTGACAGCCAATTGGTTTTCTAACTTCCATCTTAATTGAAGCAACTCATTCTGTTTTTCTGTTTCTAATTTCCTTAATTGTTGAATTGTATTTGGTTTCGACTTCGGTATATTGCAAGAGTACTTTTTTGTCTGATGCCGGCTACAAATTCCATTTGGTTTGTATGAGTTCAGGAGGAGAGAGGGAGGGAGAGCGAGAGAGAGGGAGTCAGCGAGAGAGAGAGATGAAGTGCACTAGGGCAGAAACCTTTTGGCTGGTGAGAAAATAAAATAAATCACGCAATGACTACGTCGAGCTTGTGACTCGACAAATTTGTTGGATGCATTTGCTGTTTGTTTTGGTTGTGATTCAGATTATTTTGTGCCCAATAGAAATGAATGGTAAATAATGTATTGTGTCATTTTGGAGTCCCTTTTATTGTAAATTGTAAATAAGAATAGAATATGTTTCTAACCACTTCTACATTAATGTGGGCGCTAACATGATTATGGATCATCCTAAATGAATCGTGAATAATGATGAGTGGGAAAGTTTCAGATGCAAATAATACCCCAAAGACATGTTAACCTCTCACCATTACAATAACAGGGGGTGTGATATTTGTAGAGTCACATGATGTAATCATTGCGTGTTATGAATATGGGACCAAATACTTAACTTTTTAGTACTTTAATAGACATAAGTGAATTCCTCCCAATACTTTTGGTCCCCTAAAATGGGGGTACTATGTACAAAAAGTGCTTTAATTTCTAAACGGTTCAAAACGATAATGGATAACAATGCCCTCAAATGAAAGCTAACAGTCTGCACTTTAACCTCTTAGTCATTGTATCAATTTAAATCCAAAGTGCTGGAGTACAGAGCCAAATACATGTGTCACTGTCCCAATACTTTTGCAGCTCACTGTATCACGGCCCAACCTGTCTCTCTGAGTATTACTGTCCCACTCCTCCACTTCTTCTCGTCAGTCTTAAATACATATAAGGCAGAATGATCTAAAGGCGTTCGATCTCCCATGTCTCCTCAACTCACTCTTCCTGACAGTTCGTCTGTCCTGCTCTCCTGTCTCCCCGCTCTTCCTTTCTCAAGTTAAATCTCATATTGCACAGGCATGTAATATGTCTCTGGCGAGCGTTTCCTGGGCCTGATGGGTCAACTCATAAAAATCTCTCCTCTCTCTCTCTCTCTCCCCGCTTTCTCCCTCTCTCTCCTCTCCCTCTCTCTCCACTCTCTCCTGTCCCTCTCTCTCCTGTCCCTCTCTCTCCTGTCCCTCTCTCTCCTGTCCCTCTCTCTCCCTCCCTCTCTCCTGTCCCTCTCTCTCCTGTCCGTCTCTCTCTCTCTCCCTCTCTCTCTCTCCCTCTCTCTCCTCTCCCTCTCTCTCCTCTCCCTCTCTCTCCTGTCCCTCTCTCTCCTGTCCCTCTCTCTCCCTCTCTCTCCCCTCTCTCCTGTCCCTCTCTCTCCTGTCCCTCTCTCTCCTCTCCCTCTCTCTCCTCTCCCTCTCTCTCCTCTCCCTCTCCACAGTTCTTCATCCTCCTTCTGCTGATCTTCTTCTTGGAGATTCTGTCCATCATGCTCTTCTTTGTTTACCAAGACCAGGTAAGGCGACATCTCACTGCTATTTATTTATTTATTTTTTATTGTGGTTGATTCCAGTACCGTTTAAGTCTCACAGAATGTAATAATATAAACTCAGCAAAAAAAGAAAAGTCCCTTTTTCAGGACCCTGTCTTTAAAAGATCATTCGTAAAAACCCAAATAACTTCACAGATCTTCATTGTAAAGGGTTTAAACACTGTTTCCCATGCTTGTTCAATGAACCATAAACAATTAATGAACATGCACCTGTGGAACGGTCGTTAAGTCACAAACAGCTTAGGCAATTAAGGTCACAGTTATGAAAACTTAGGACACCAAAGAGGAATTTCTACTGTCTCTGAAAAACACCAAAAGAAAGATGCCCAGGGTCCCTGCTCATCTGCGTGAATGTGCATGCTGCATGGAGGCATGAGGACTGCAGATGTGGCCAGGGCAATACATTGCAATGTCCGTACTGTGAGACACCTAAGACAGCGCTACAGGGAGACAAGACGGACATCTGATCGTCCTCGCAGTGGCAGACCAGGTGTAATAACACCTCCACAGGATCAGTACATCCGAACAACACGGGACAGGTACAGGATGGCAACAACAACTGCCCGAGTTACACCAGGAACGCACAATCATTCCATCAGTGCTCAGACTGTCCGCAATAGACTGAGAGAGGCTGGACTGGGGGCTTGTAGGCCTGTTGTAAGGCAGGTCCTCACCAGACATCACCGGCAACAACGTCGCCTATGGGCACAAACCCACCTTTGCTGGACAGGACAGGACTGGCAAAAAGTGCTCTTCACTGACGAGTCTCGGTTTTGAATCACCAGGGGTGATGGTCGGATTCGCATTTATCGTCGAAGGAATGAGCGTTACACCGAGGCCTGTACTCTGGAGCGGGATCGATTTGGAGGTGGAGGGTCTGTCATGGTGTGTCACAGCATCATCGAACTGAGCTTGTTGTCATTGCAGGCAATCTCAACGCTGTGCGTTACAGGGAATACATCCTCCTCCCTCATGTGGTACCCTTCCTGCAGGCTCATCCTGACATGACCCTCCAGCATGACAATGCCACCAGCCATACTGCTCGTTCTGTGCGTGATTTCCTGCAAGACAGGAATGTCAGTGTTCTGCCATGGCCAGCGAAGAGCCCGGATCTCAATCCTATTGAGCACGACTGGGACCTGTTGGATCGGAGGGTGAGGGCTAGGGCCATTCCCCCAGAAATGTCCGGGAACTTGCAGGTGCCTTGGTGGAAGAGTGGGGTAACATCTCACAGCAAGAACTGGCAAATCTGGTGCAGTCCATGAGGAGGAGATGCACTGCAGTTCTTAATGCAGCTGGTGGCCACACCAGATAATGACTGTTACTTTTGATTTGAACCCCCCCTTTGTTCAGGGACACATTATTCAATTTATGTTAGTCACATGTCTGTGGAACTGGATTGAAAAGTAGAGGAGCATTGGCTTTTCAACATAAATACATCTCTACACATCAGAGCATTTCCAACTTGGGAAGGGATTAATAATAAAATTCGCACACACACACACATACAACCTGCTCCTACATACACACCAGTACACTGGCATGCACAGACCCAATAGTACAATTCACAGCATTTCAAATTCAATCCATCTAAACAAGCGGTGCGCCAATAACGGGACGCCCTCCAATCTATCGGCCACGGCTAATCCATTATGCATGACTTGTGGCATCCTCGCTACCCCGAGGGCCAGGGCCAAGGCCGTTGGTGTCTACAGTCTCCGCCTGTACCTTTTAGTAAATAATGATCCTACCCTTTGATATTTTTCTCCTCCCTCTTTATTTCCTTTGAGTGTATTTGATTTTTCCCACTCTCGTACTGTGTATAGCTTTTTATCTGTGGTTATGTAATAAAACCCATACAGGCTCTGTTAAATCTGAATCCTCTGCCCCACAGCCATTATAATCCTTTGGTTTGTCTCACTTGGTGTGTAATTCTAGAAGAGTTCCTGGATTGGTAGCATCTTCCTGGGCTTTCAGCCATTTATATCCCTTCCGCTATGGATGTCAGTCCCCACCCTAGTCCCTATGTCTGATCCCCTATCCTCCATTCCGGATCTGAATGATTCAGTTTAATTTCTTAACTGTTCTACACAAAGCAGTGCAATGAGAAACTGGGTAAAAGACCGGAGCCCTGTAAAAGCCAGGCGTACCGTAGATGTACTGTAGGACTTAAGAAAGGAATGAAGAAAGAAAGGGAATGGTCCTCCAGCGGCTAGTTTAAATGGACTCTACGATGTTCTTCAACCGCAGGGCCATTCCATATGTACATAAGAGAGTTACATGTTAATGTTATTGTTGGGAAGGCTATGTTCTTTTTTTTTAAACATTGTTTTCCATTACGGGCACTGGAAGGCAGATGTGTGTGCTGGCTTTTATTTCAGCCCAGCACTAAACACACGATTCAGCAAGGTCATAGTGGTCAAATGAGTTGGCGCATGACGTTAATGGTTATGTCAACTTGCGTTATCGCAAAATGTATCAGTTACCGCTGGAAATCTGAGTTACAAAAACAGTGTACAGTCTGTTGCTGCCCTATTTCAGAAATATTCAACCTACCAGTCACGTTGATTCAACATAAATGAGAAAGTACGAAATAATGAGGAAACTTTACCCAGAGAGCTGATTTCTGATCCTTCATCAGTATTCTGTTGCCGGGTCTCATTCCCACAACACCGCTACTCCACTGATGGCCTTGAACATTCCCATCTGTTCCTTCAACACATCAGCGCGTGCCACCTAATGCCAGCCTACAGCTGACAACCTTGCCATCTTTGACTGACTTCAATAACTAAACTAAAATGTGCTCCCCTCGGGTTCCCCAAGACCAGGATTGGGAAACGCTGACCTAGTCTCATCACCACCTAATCAAATAGGGTCATTAAAAAAGTTACAGCAGCCAGGCGGGGGTTCCTTTCCAACTAGGAAACCGTGTCGGTCAAACCAATTACTGTAGGAAAATGGTGATCCGTACGTTGTCCATATTAGGACAGACTCACATGTCCATGGAAGTTGTCAGAGTCACCTGGAGTTGGTGTCAGTCACTTTCAGTTGGTATACACATTATATAATGTGTTTTTTAAAATAATTTATTAGTTTACAATATGATTAATTCATTAATATTTGTAAAAGCGTCAATGATGAAAGCATTAGAATGTGACTCAAATGAAAGACAGTAACATTTTCTCCAATGTGTGGCACAACTCAGTTTGTTGTATATAATAGTAAGGATCATATTTCTTACATAAACAAGGTGCACATTTCAACCTCACTAGCATGGGACTGAGGTTCAATGTAGCAATTTGAAATTGAGTCATGTAACCAGTTCCTGAATACATTTCAAGCATGGAGAAGTTTCATTTCGTGCTGAGAGAAACGTTTGATTGGTAAAACACACTACTAATCATAGTGATTCACCCATTAAATTAATGGCGACATGAAATGACTAATTCATTGGACTACCTACAAAACATAAAATGTTCTGTTCTTTGTGTGAAAAGGAGAAACACATTGTTGAAATCCTGTCGGGGTGTTGAGAGTAAAAAATAAAATAAAAACACCTGGGTTCAAATAGTATTTGTTTTGCTTCAAACACTTTAGCTGGACTTCTGGCACTCCAGGCAGGATCAACTGGCACTCAGGCAGTGTCACGCCCTGACCGTAGATTGTTTCTATTTTTAGTTTGGTCAGGGTGTGATGTGGGTGGGTATTCTATGTTTTGTTCTATGTTTGTATTTCTATGTGTTTGGCCTGGTATGGTTCCCAATCAGAGGCAGCTGTCAATTGTTGTCTCTGATTGAGAACCATACTTAGGCAGACTGGTTTTGCCCTTGAGTCGTGGGTAGTTGTTTTCTGTTTCGTATCTGTACCAGGCAGAACTTTTTTGTGTTGGTCTATTTTTGTTATTTTGGTCTTAGTGTTCTGAGTTTAAATAAATATGAACATGGACACATGTTGGTTCGATCCTTCTTACTCCTCCTCAGACGAAGAGGACAGCCGTTACAGGCAGGCTCAACCAATCGCTCAAAGTACAAATACTAAACTATTTGAACCCACGTCTGGTAAAAGTATCTGTTGATTTAAACTTCATAGAATTCAATATTGCAATCAGGTTGAGATAAAACCATAATACAATAAGTAGAATTGGAGCAAAGCAGCATTGAGGAAAATAGACTGTGGAAAACAAAACGTGAACAGCTCCTGTCAATGTTTCCCTATGAATAAATATGAATACATATGAATGCATTTGAATAAACATACGACATTAAAGGGAATACCTCCAGAGAGAATAGAACCACAAAAAGACCCCATTTTGACAGTATTCTATCCTTGCTGGGAGCTATCACATAGATAAACAGTTTGCCATTTTACCACTTGGGGCTCCCGAGCGGGTGGTCTAAGGCACTGCATCTAGCTAGAGGTGTCACTACAGACCCTGGTTCAAATCCAAGCTGTATCACAACCGGCCGTGATTGAGAGTCCCATAGGGTGGCGCACAATTGGCCCAGCGTCGTGCGGGTTAGGGTTTGGCCGAGGTAGGCCGTCATTGTAAATAAGAATTTGTTCTTAACTGACTTGCCTAGTTAATGGGACGATTTTGGACGATGCATAGAGCCTTCGCCTTCTCTTCACATTTCCTGATTCCTCGTCCCAATAAACATTTAACACAGTGCAATGTCAAAAATACAGAAAGTACAGACCCACAGATTTTCCCAAAATTTGTTACATTCCAGCCTTATTCTGAAATGGATTAAATTGTCCCCCCCATCAATCTACCCACAATATCACATAATGACGAAGCGAAAACAGGTTTTTAGAAATACCTTATTTACATAAGTATTCAGACCCTTTGCTATGAGACTCAAAATTGAGCTCAAGTGCATCCTGTTTCCATTGATCATCCTTGAGATGTTTCTACAACTTGGAGTTGTAGAAAAAATTCCATTGATTGGACATGATTTGGAAAGACACACACCTGTCTATAAGGTCCCAACGTTGACAGTGCATGTCAGAGCGAAAACCAAGCCATGAGGTCGAAGGAATTGTCTGTAGAGCTCCAAGACAGAATTGTGTCGAGGCACAGATCTTGGGAAGGGTACCAAAAAATGTCTGCAGCATTGAAGGGCCCAAGGAACACAATGGACTCCATCCTTCTGAAATAGAAGATGTTTGGAACCACCAAGACTCTTTCTAGACCTGGCCGCCCAGCCAAACTGAGCAATTGGGGGAGAAGGGCCTTGATTAGTGAAGTACGATCTCTACTGTACTTCACTAATCAAGCGTTTATGGTAGAGTGGCCAGACGGAAGCCACCTTTCAGTAAAAGGCACATGACAGACCGCTTGGAGTTTACTAAAAGGAACCATGAGAAACAAGATTCTCTGGTCTGATGAAACCAAGATTGAACTCTTTGGCCTGAATGCCAAGCGTCATGTCTGGTGGAAACCTGGCATCCCTTTGGTGAAGCATGGTGGTGGTAGCATCATGCTGTGGGGATGTTTCTCCGCGGCAGGGACTGGGAGACTAGTCAGGATCGAGGGAAAGATGAATGGAGCAAAGTACAGAGAGATCCTTGATGAAAATCCAGACCGCTTAGGACCTCAGACTGGGGCAAAGGTTCACCTTCCAACAGGACAACGACCCTAAGCACACAGCCAAGACGCAGGAGTGGCTTCGGGACAAGTCTCTGAATGTCCTTGAGTGGCCCAGCCAGAGCTCAGACTTGAACCCGATCGAACATCTCCAGAGAGACCTGAAAATAGCTGTGCAGCGAAGCTCCCCATCCAACCTGACAGAGCTTGAGAGGATCTGCAGAGAAGAATGGGAGAAATTTCCCAAATACAGGTGTGCGAAGCGTGTAATATTTACGTGTTTTATTTTTTATTTCTAACAAGCTGTTTTTGCTTTGTCATTATGGGGTGTTGTGTGTAGATTGATTAGGGGGAAAAACTATTTAATCCATTTTAGAATAAGGCTGTAACGTAACAAAATGTTGAAAAAGTCAAGGGGTCTGTATACTTTGCAAATGCACTCTATGTACACTGTCTGAAATGAAATGTTGTTCTCTCCTCTCCCTTCACTGCACTGACAGGAAAAGATTTGAAAGGGGAAAAAAATATGCTGGAAGCTCATCATTAGCCTGGCTTTCAGCTGGTACATTCTTTAAGATCAGTACAGATGAAGGAGCAGAGGAGAGGACAGAGGAGAGAACATATTTTTTAGACAATGAGAAAGAGCAAGGGATGGATTCAGACCTGGGACACCAGGTGAGCGGACTCTAGTTTAGCCTTAATCCATAAATGAACTACCAGGAAGAAAATAAACATGAAAAAACAGCAAACCTTGAGGCCTAGAGAAAGATTTTAATAGCTCTACTGCTATATAATGAGCTGCTTTGGGAAGAGAGAGTGTTTGGTGAGTTTTCACACTTTTCTAAATTGTACATTTGATGACAACATGATTCAGGCTAATCCATAACAGTGTGTATAAAACAACAGTAGCTTCTGTAAGCAGCGTCAAGTTGATTAGAATCACTCAAAGCAATGACTTTAAAGACTGTGAGGCCACAGCAATTGCCATTTGCTGAAAAATGTGGCAAAATCCTTCTTTGAATCTCTAATCTAATATGGCAGGTTTAGCTGTCTTGTGGTGATCTGGCATAATATGAGTCAGTGTGTTCCAAGGCGATACACGGGATATGCTTTTTAAAATTATTATTATTATTAGAAAATTTTTTGAAAGTATATTATTATTTATTTTTTATTGAATATTTAAAACATACAATATACTTGCAGTGAAGCCGCTCAACAACTACATCACATTGGTCATCTAACGGACTCCCATTCAGATCGACACATAGAAGCAACCAGGGTCAACGCCCTGCTCAAGGGCACGTCGACAGATCTCCCACAAGGTCAAAAACGGGGACCCGAACCAGCGATCCATCAGCCACCGGCCCAAGCTCCTAATCGCCAGGCCTCCAAGATCCCCCTCACATTTCCCCACAAAAATGATCAGAGTGGATTGATCTTTATGCAGACAGATTTGATCATGCATTTTTTAAAGTTACAGCAGTGTCAGCAAAGTTATGATTGGAAGTATGAGCCAGTATCTGCTGGAAAGATACAAGGAGAAATATTTCCTAAGGGCCGTATTCTGACTTGAGATAGCACTAAACTCGAATTTGTCTCCCATTGACGTCAATGAATGACACGAAAGTCAGAGTTAAGCGTGCATCTCAAGTCAGAATAAGGCCCATTGTGCTTTCAGGAGAGCAAATTTTGCTCCTGTTATTTTCAGAAGGGAATACAAGACAACAACAAAGCTAAAATCATGAAATTGTATTTTAGTAACACTTCCCCTGAAGGCCTTATTCATGCTCTTTTATCCTTTGTGTTACCTTTTTGTTCTACATTGTACCCGTATATTATTTTGCTCAGACAAATATCAGGTATAGAGTCTATTAGTCATGCTACATTGCGGCTGTGTTGAAACGGCTGTAAACAAATGTGATTTTAGCAAAGTTGGGAGAGCCCTTTTGACAGCGGGTTGAACAGACCACTGATGGTGTCAGCCTGTTGCCCTCTACACAAACATGCCAAAAGACTGCATTACCCTACTGGCACAGTTTTTGAGAGAGCAAAGGCTCTGGATCAATGGCAATATATCAGATTGATGTATTGTTTGTTGACTGTCTGAATGTGTAAATAAGTTGTGTGTTTCGGAGACAGAGAGACAGAGAGTGTTTGTGTGTGTGTGTTTTGCATGAGTAAGGATGTCCATGTCTTCACCTTGATGTCTTGTATCCAGATTGATCACTATGCCCAGAGGGATTTGAAGAGGGGACTCCAGCTCTTTGGCACCGAAGGCAACGTAGGCTTGACCAACGCCTGGATGATCGTACAAACTGATGTAAGTCCATACGCAAGGCACTTAATCCTACTTGCAAGTCGCTCTGGATAAGAGCGTATGCTAAGTGACTAAAATGTAAATGTAAAATGTAAGTCAATGTGTCCTGCTTAGACTGCCCCCTGGTGGTCAGCAGTAGAACAGTACACTTGTTTTAAATTGGCCTGGTCCCAGATCTGTTTATACCAATGCATGACAATGACCATAGGAGTTAGCGAGACAGCACAATCAGATCTGGGACCAGGATAGTGTTAAAAGAGGCCAAGTTTTTAGAAATACAGTACCGCAGGCTAATTACATGATCATAGGGACACTTCATAGGGACAAGGGATTACGCAATCAAACCTGATTCCAACCAATAAGAATATCCTTGGATTCTTTAAATAGGCTGCCAAACAGTAAGAGAAATGCAAATTGGACCGCACGGCTCCCCGAAGAACAACACTGTTTGTTTCCACACTCACTTTGATGTGCTTGGCTTTGTATTATTCATGACTAAAATCCACAGCTCAAATCATGGGCAAAAGAAAAGTAGGAAACACACAGTGAGGAAAGATAGTAGAGAAAAGATTGAATAAAAGGAGCTGATAAAAATGCAGCAGGCACTGCTGGTGAAAGCTGCAGAGAGATGTCAAAAGATACCAGATACAAGATATCACTTTGGGCTATTTGATCACAGAATGACCCTTTTTACATTATAAAGTCCAGTTTCATTGTTTGTAGTGTGCATTAGTGAATAGTGTGCATTAGTGAATAGTGTGCATTAGTGAATAGTGTGCGTTAGTGAAGTTGTGTGACTGACTGCACATCGTGAGTGAGTGAGTGAGTGAGTGAGTGAGTGAGTGAGTGAGTGAGTGAGACCATGTGTTCAATATTAAATTCTAGATTGAGTCACATGTCAAAACCGCAGCAAGTGTTCTCATTCCATAAGACTAAGTTAACCCTCTCCACCCTTCCCCATTGAATACATTACCACACTGCAAAATGCACACAGGCAAAGTTCATCTAGTTTAAATTCAGTAATGACCATTTTGGAGTGATGAGGGAGAACTATCCAAGTAAAAGATGTGACAGAGATATGTTTAACATACAGTACTTATTCAAGGGTTTTTCTTTATTTTTACTATTTTCTACATTGTAGAATAATAGTGAAGGCATCAAAACTATGAAATGACACTTATGGAATCATGTATTAACCCAAAAAGTTATAGATATAAGATATATTTTATATTTCAGATTCTTCAAAGTAGCCACACTTTGCTTTGATGGCAGCTTTTCACATTCTTGGCGTTCTCTCAACCAGCTTCATGAGGTAGTCACCTGGAATGCATTTCAATTAACAGGTGTGCCATGTTAAAAGTACATTTGTGGAATTTCTTTCCTTAATGCGTTTGAGCCAATCAGTTGTGTTGTGACAAGGTAGGGGTGGATACAGAAGATAGCCCTATTTGGTAAAAGACCAGGTCCATATTATGGCAAGAACAGCTCAAATAAACAAAGAGAAATGACAGTCCATCATTACTTTAAGACATGAAGGTCAGTCAATACAGACAATTTCAAGAACTTTGAAAGTTTCTTCAAGTGCAGTCACAAAAACCATCAAGCGCTATGATGAAACTGGCTCTCATGAGGACTGCCACAGGAAAGGAAGACCTAGAGTTCATTAGAGTTATCAGCCTCAGAAATTGCAGTCCACATAAATGTTTCAAAGAGTTCAAGTAACAGACACATCTCAACACCAACTGTTCAGAGGAGACTGCGTGAATCAGGCCTTCATGGTCGAATTGCTGCAAAGAAACCACTACAAAAGGACACCAATAAGAAGAAGAGACTGGTAACGCTGTCTGTGATTTATTTAGAATTCAAGGCCACTTAACCAGCATGGCTACCACAGCATTCTGCAGCGATACGCCATCGCATCTGGTTTGTGCTTAGTGGGATTATCATTTGTTTTTCAACAGGACAATGACCCAACACACCTCTAGGCTGTGAAAGGGCTAATTGACCAAGAAGGAGAGTGATGGAGTGCTGCATCAGATGACCTGGCCTTCACAATCACCCGACCTCAACCCAATTGAGATGGTTTGGGATGAGTTCGACCGCAGAGAGGAAAAGCAGCCAACAAGTGCTCAGCATATGTGGGAACTTCTTCAAGACTGTTGGAAAAGCATTACATGTGAAGCTGGTTGATGGATGAGAGATGCCAAGAGTGTGCAAAGCTGTCATCAAGGTAAAGGGTGGCTACTTTGAAGAATATAAAATATATTTCGATTTGTTGAACATTTTTTTGGTTACTACTATCATTTACATGATTCCATATGTTTTAGTTCATAGTTGTGATGTCTTCATTATTATTCTACAATGTAGAAAATAGTATAAATAAAGAAAAACCCTTGAATGAGTAGGTGTGTCCAAACTTTTGACTGGTACCGTACGTATGGAAGTGCCAGAGAACGATCTCTGTTCATGAATCATGCAGAATTGTTTTAGTGTGTAGCATTTTTGGTGTTCCTCTCTGTTCGGTCATTAACGTTCAGTGTCCTTGTCTGGTGTAGTTCCGCTGCTGTGGCGTGACCAACCATACGGACTGGTTTGAGGTGTACAATGCCAGCCGCGTGCCAGATTCCTGCTGTCTGGAGTACAGCGACAACTGTGGCCTCGTGAACCCAGGGACCTGGTGGACCGCCGTAAGATGCACAGAATCACACATACACGAACAAACACACATGTACCCACACATACACTCTCCCTCTCTCTGACACACATACGCATACGCGGTTGTTTTTGTTGCCCAAATGTAATTGTTTGGTCCAAAAACCTTCCTTGTGACCAACCAGGTAAACAAAACATTACAGTATACTGTGATAAATCTCAGACAATCCACCCACAGTCCACTGAGCTTTTGCTAAAACCCAACCCACCATTTGGGAAACACTGCTCTGCTGTGGATAACTACCTGTTCTCATATGCCTTATATTTGGGGTATAAGGCATATTCAAATATAAGGGGTATTTAACCCTATGGGCTATAGCCCATAGAAACCCAGTGAATAACACATTCTTAAATGGCAAAACAGATGTATCATAAGGAATAAGGTTTTTAAGTATCTATCCTATATCTAGGAGATATAAGAAAGCTCAGGAATCACTTAAATAACACAATGTAACTCCAAGTCAATCACACTTCTGTGAAATCAAACTGTCTACTTAGCAAGCAACACTGATTGACAATAAATTTCACATGCTGTTGTGCAAATGGAATAGACAACAGGTGGAAATTATAGGCAATTAGCAAGATACCCCCAATAAAGGAGTGGTTCTGCAGGTGGGGACCACAGACCACTTCTCAGTTCCTATGCTTCCTGGCTGATGTTTTGGTCACTTTTGAATGCTGGCGGTGCTTTCACTCTAGTGGTAGCATGAGACGGAGTCTACAACCCACACAAGTGGCTCAGGTAGGGCAGCTCATCCAGGATGGCACATCAATGCGAGCTGTGGCAAGAAGGTTTGCTGTGTCTGTCAGCGTAGTGTCCAGAGCATGGAGACGCTACCAGGAGACAGGCCAGTGCATCAGGAGACGTGGAGGAGGCCGTAGGAGGGCAACAACCCAGCAGCAGGACCGCTACCTCCGCCTTTGTGCAAGGAGGAGCACTGCCAGAGCCCTGCAAAATGACCTCCAGCAGGCCACAAATGTGCATGTGCCTGCTCAAACGGTCAGAAACAGACTCCATGAGGGTGGTATGAAGGCCCGACGTCCACAGGTGGGGGTTGTGCTTACAGCCCAACACCGTGCAGGACGTTTTTCATTTGCCAGAGAACACCAAGATTGGCAAATTTGCCACTGGCGCCCTGTGCTCTTTACAGATGAAAGCAGGTTCACACTGAGCACATGTGACAGACGTGACAGAGTCTGGAGGCGCTATGGAGAACGTTCTGCTGCCTGCAACATCCTCCAGCATGACAGGTTTGGCGGTGGTTCAGTCATGGTGTGGAATTTCTTTGGGGGGCCGCACAGCCCTCCATGTGCTCGCCAGAGGTAGCCTGACTGCCATTAGGTACCGAGATGAGATCCTCAGACCCCTTGTGAGACCATATGCTGGTGCCGTTGGCCCTGGGTTCCTCCTAATGCAAGACAATGCTAGACCTCATGTGGCTGGAGTGTGTCAGCAGTTCCTGCAAGAGGAAGGCATTGATGCTATGGACTGGCCCGCCCGTTCCCCAGACCTGAATCCAATTGAGCACATCTGGGACATCATGTCTCGCTCCATCCACCAACACCACGTTGCCCCACAGACTGTCCAGGAGTTGGCGGATGCTTTAGTCCAGGTCTGTGAGGAGATCCATCAGGAGACCATCCGCCACCTCATCAGAAGCATGCCCATGCGTTGTAGGGAGGTCATACAGGCACGTGGAGGCCACACACACTACTGAGCCTCATTTTGACTTGTTTTAAGGACATTACATCAAAGTTGGATCAGCCTGTAGTGTTGTTTTGATTTTGTTGTCAGCACACTCAACTATGTAAAGAAAAAAGTATTTAATAAGAATATTTAATTCATTCAGATCTAGGATGTGTTATTTTAGTGTTCCCTTTATTTTTTTGAGCAGTGTATATATGTCTCAGAATGAAATAATATAAACTCAGTAACAAAAAAAAAGAAACATCCCTTTTTCAGGACCCTGTCTTTCAAAGATAATTCGTAAAAATCCAAATAACTTCACATATCTTCATTGTAAAGGGTTTAAACACTGTTTCCCATATTGTTCAATGAACCATAAACAATTAATGAACATGCACCTGTGGAACGGTCGTTATGACACTAACAGTTTACAGACGGTAGGCAATTAAGGTCACAGTTATGAAAACTTAGGACACTAAAGAGGCCTTTCTACTGACTCTGAAAAACACCAAAAGAAAGATGCCCAGGGTCCCTGCTCATCTGCGTGAATGTGCCCTAGGCATGCTGCAAGGAGGTATGAGGACTGCAGATGTGGCCAGGGCAATAAATTGTAATGTCCGTACTGTGAGACGCCTAAGACAGCGCTACAGGGAGACGGGACGGACATCGGATCGTCCTTGCAGTGGCAGACCACGTGTAACAACACCTGCACATGATTGGTACATCCGAACATCACACCTGCGGGACAGGTACAGGACAACAACTTCCCAAGTTAAACCAGGAACGCACAATCCCTCCATCAGTGCTCAGACTGTCCGCAATAGGCTGAGAGAGGCTGGACTGGGGGCTTGTAGGCCTGTTGTAAGGCAGGTCCTCACAAGACATCACCGGCAACAACGTCGCCTATGGGTACAAAACCACCGTTGCTGGACCAGACAGGACTGGCAAAAAGTGCTCTTCACTGACGAGTCGCGGTTTTGTCTCACCAGGGGTGATGGTCGGATTCGCGTTTATCGTCGAAGGAATGAGCGTTACACCGAAGCCTGTACTCTGAAGCGGGATCAATTTGGAGGTGAAGGGTCTGTCATGGTCTGTGGCGGTGTGTCACAGCATCATCGGACTGAGCTTGTTGTCATTGCAGGCAATCTCAACGCTGTGCGTTACAGGGAATACATCCTTATCCCTCATGTGGTACCCTTCCTTCAGGCTCATCCAGACATGACCCTCCAGCATGACAATGCCACCAGCCATATTGCTCGTTCTGTGCGCGATTTCCTGCAAGACCGGAATGACAGTGTTTTGTGGCCACACCAGATACTGACTGTTACTTTTGATTTTGAAACCCCTTTGTTCAGGGACACATTATTCCATTTCTGTTAGTCACATGTCTGTGGAACTTGTTCAGTTTATGTCTCAGTTGTTGAAATATTTACACGTTAAGTTGATACGATGCCCATCCAACCCGGAAGCCAGCCGCACCAATGTGTCAGAGGAGACACCATCCACCTGGCGACCGTGTCAGCGTGCACTGCGCCCGGCCCACCACAGAAGTCGCTAGTGCGCGAGTTTGCTGAAAGTTTGCTGAAAATAAACGCAGTTGACAGTGAAAGGATGTTGATTTTTTTTGCTGAGTTGATATATTATTTTACACATTTTACCCCTTTTTTGGGGCACGTTTAGACGAGTCCTGTGACACTTGTGGGGGTCGTAGAACAAAACGGAGAACACCGTTCATGAGAGTCTCTGCTTCCGATACTGGGGTCATAGTTTGTTGCCCAAACAATTTCCAAAAATCGGTCTTCTCAAGAAAACCTCTGTAGTGTTACACGTCGGTCTGACAAACAGCTCTGTATCCCTGTCACTTTTCACCGCAAATGCGGAAGGCCAACACGGGCGTATGTGGTGGATTGAGCCCATACAGAACAAAAAAACATATCTCTAGCTTAGACAGATTTTGATGGGGATTTTTTTATTATGTTAATCAACTCTATGGGGTTTTTAAATCTGTGCCTTGAGGTCTGCAGCAGCATTGCTGATTTTCTTTATTTTGCCCCTGGTAGTTAATTAATATATAATTACTTGATTAATACCCTTGTTTGGTGAAATAATCCACTCAACTGGTGTCACAGGTCTAAATCCCTGATTATAAGGGAAGACTGAAAACCAGCAGTGCTAAAGACTGGGAGGCATAAATTATTTCTGCTGTATACCATGCCAGGCTCATGTACTCTGTGCCAGTCCCATCGCTGTCTGACGTTGTCTATGCCACTATCTTTCATTATTACAACAACCACTTTAGCTGCTTTAAGGATATATAAACTATTCACAATTCTATACGTGAAGACTTGTATTTGTCTCGTGGTACATCATCCTTTTCATTGACACTGTGTTTCATGTAATGTCTCTTGAATGTTCAAAAGGGAGAGTTGGAGAAACTTTAGGCGTTGTCGCCTAAGTGTATAACCTGCTTGTGTTGGCCATGAAAAATTCAGCTTGTTCGCTCGTCTAAATGTTGTCCCAGCACAGAGCAATGGTACCATCTGCAAGTTACTCCCAACCTTCCGCCCCTAGTGATAGATAGGGATGGTAGCTATCCCAGGGAACATTTATTCAACAGAGAAGAGGGGGGTTTGAAGGCATCCATATGGGACCCACTTAGCTAACATGACAAGGAGATGATTTGCAGAGTAAAAGGCATGTATGGGAGGATGTGTCACTTAGTGTTGGGCGGTGTAGAGAAGGGCCTGTGGGCCCGATACTCTTGTAAGTCTACCAAGACTAGCACCAGAAGGAAAATTAAATGTACCCCAACCCTGCTGTAGGCTACACTTAGGCACCCATGCTATAAATTAATGTGATGTTTTTTTGTATAATGTGCTGTAAAACTTTTGTTTCCATTCCTGTGTGTCTCCACAGCCATGTTACGAGCGGGTGAAGGATTGGATACAACAGAATCTGGTGGCCCTGTGGATATTTGCCTTGTGTACGGCACTCACACAGGTACAGACACTGGTGACACAATTGTACTCTTCAGTGCACGTTGAAAGTGTTTTGAATGCTTATGCTACAGTGGGTAGCATTTTATAGTGATGTCTATTGACAGGGAACCATAACATCTTAGCTTGGCACCAGTAGATCGGTATCTGCTTTTCCAACTTTGCTATACAGACTCCATTCTAAATATCTGTGCATATGAACGTTTACTGTAGCTTGCATTGGGTGTCAGACTGAATGGCAGGACAACAAAAGTCAGAGGAGTTGGTTAAAGCACATATTGAACAGATCTGGAACCAGGCTAATATCCCTAATAATTGATAAGAAATTAGATGATTTGAAAGTAGGCCTCAATTAACAATTACAGTGAAATCCAATTCAAATTCATGAGGTTGTTCCTTTTATTCTCAATGGAGACACTGGTCTTGTCCAAATACACATACTAGCTTACTACACACTTAAAATGCATACTATTTAGCACATAAAAAGTATACAGTATGCCACGACTGCAACCTGCTTTGTGATAATTTCGTTGTTTGCTCTATAACCTGTTTATTCATGTGCCTTGCAACCGTGATATACAGGGCTAAACAATCAAAATAAATTCAACCACACCTTTGTTTTATCACAAAATATAGCAACCTCTGTCCAGTGAAGTCCACAAAGCATATTGCATGTACAGTTAGTTACATGACCTACAGCATGGTAAAACAAGTTCATGTTTCAGACATTTTTGGACCACTTAACAACTGTCGCAAAGAAAACAGGATCTGCCTGCACTGTTCCAGCACCACTTTAACTTCAACATTTTAACATCAACACCACCTATGCTTAGTCTAATAGTGACAACGAAAAGATGCCAAAAACAATTTAGTCCAATCAACGTAAGCTAAATATGATGTGGCTGTCCATGGTTCTGATTTCTGTGTGTGTGTGTGTGTGTGTGTGTGTGTGTGTGTGTGTGTGTGTAGAAAAACCTGTTTACTCACCCTACTTGTAGAGAAACACTAATGCCATCCTCCTCTCTTTCATGTTGACAAAACGTTCTATCACTCTGTCATACAGTACACATTTTTATTTTTTGTTGTCCTCAGCTACCTGGCTAAAATGCTTGCTTGCTAGCCTAACGTCCGTTCATGGGCAACGTTAGCTAGTTAACATTAGACTTCTACATCTAGCTACATATTGAACTTTCATCCTTTCAGGCCAGGGGAACAACAATGTATAAATTAATGGTTGGATCAGAATCGCAGTTATAATCATTGGCCAGTACAGATAATTAAGTTAAACCACAAATCCAAATCACTATCTCCATCCATGGCCAATTTAGACGTTGCTTACAATGCAATACTCGTGAGAATTTTAAGGAGAACAAAAACCACTTAGCCTACATTTGAACACCACCGCAGAAGCTTCGCTATTCGGCATCTTCCCAATTAAGTACCCTAGTTTTGTCGTTTGGCTACTTGAAGAGAACTGGGGCCAATCACTCACAGCCCACCTCTTCCCAACTTTGTGGAAAAGTGTGCATTGAATTCTACTGGATGAAGAGCCGAAATGAGTATAACATCCTGGCATTTAAACCATACTAGATTGAAAAAAATCACATACTAGAAAACGTTATATTTTCTCATACTGAGAATGCATCTTGCACGATTGCGTTATTGGTTAATTTTGGTAGCAAATCCCCATATCCGATTATCAACTGTTGTCAAAGCCGACATTACTATGAAATACGGGCTATTAAAGTATACTCGATTTTCTAAATGTCCCATACTATATTTAGGACACAAGTATGGGTATTCAGACACGACCACTTTATTGATGATGTAGTTGTGTCACATTGGTTTTGGTTGTGTATGTGTTCCCTTTGTTTAGATTCTGGGTTTGGTCTTCTCTATGACGATGTTCTGCCAAGCAGTCAAAGTGGAGACCTTCTACGCCTAGCAGCGTCCCCTCTTTGCCCCAAAGGACTCTGTGAATGAGTGAGGCACACACCTCTCTCTCTCTCTCTCTCTCTACTCTGTGACGGACCTTTCTCACCAACGACTCGCCGACCAATCCTCATGTAACATCTTCACAACGACCTGTACTGTAAAACAAGCACAATGTACTATCGGGAGCCAATGGATGTTTTTTTGCTGAATTAAATGTTATTCGCTCATTTTGTGGTCAACATATATATGTAATATATAGGAGTAATCCTTTTTTAAAGATTTGTTTTAAATGATTTTGAATCATTCTATAATCTTAAGTGTTTTTGAAACGAGAGGAGAGCTAAGGAATGCAGGTCAAGAGTGCATTTATTAAGACAGGCCATATGAGTAGTAAAGTGCATGGCTCTTATAATGGTGTTAGTAAATGTTTGGCTCATCCAAATCAACTTTTCCTTGAGTTTTTTTTTATTCCAACGTCAAGAAATACTGTAAATTATAGTGCATTGTAACAGTGAATTCATAATAATACTTATTTAATAAACAAGTTAATCTGTAGGGATTTACTATGTATACAATATAATAATATAAATCAGTATGGCAACTTCAATACTAAGAATGTCTGGATGTTCACAAAATATCCTGAAAATAGAAGATGGTCCCTAGGCCCCATCTCGAGTTGCACAGATCAACAAAACCAACATGAGTCATCCTAGGCTACTAAATGTCTCTTGAGATCTGACTGTCACAGAATCTGTCAAGATCCTCGACAACGTCTCCCTGCTGTGGCCTAGGGGCATTTCTTTCCCACAGTTCTCATCAATATTATTTCATTCACATTGAGCCAACTTCTGTGTAACCCCATGAAAAACCATTCCCTGTGTCCCAGCTAGGTAGAACACACAGTCTTCCATACCAAATGCATGAGAACATCAGAAAACTCTGCAAAACAACCTTTGATTAGAAATGTTTTTGTGGGTTCACAATCTCTCTTGGTAGCTTGACATGTACTTTGATTGTCAGTGTCAGTGGAGTCTTGGTAGCAGCTGTGCATTTCTGTTTACACAATTAACTCTGGGAAAATATATATATTTACAAAAAATATATATGGGGGATTGGAAATGATAAAGACAATTACATTGATGGAAGCTATAATCTATCTGCAATATTAAAGCTGATCTACCCCCTTACAAAAACACTGGGAAAACCGCCTACATCTTCAGATGCTACAGTTAAACACTAGCCAGTGAGTGGTAGGTAACAGGTGTATTTCCTGTACACCACAACATCTATGACTGGACAGGCGTGCAAGTAACACACACACACACACACACACACACACACCCCCACACGCAGTCACACCGAGGTAGGGGAGACCAGGGTGGGGTACAAAGTAAGATTCATATTTTTTACATCACCATATATATCTACGTTTCTAGGACTTAACAGGCTGTGGGGTTAACTATTACACAGTCTTCAATAGTAAGACTTTGTGGTAATAAAACAAAAATGATTTGAAACTGATACTTGGTTGAAAATACACCAAATTGACAAATATGTAATATTGATCAAAAACGCAAAATAGACAAATTCATTTAGCCTATTTTCTATTAGCATTTAAGTATGAATTTGACTTTTTTCTCTTCGTTTTTCTACGGTATTTATTTATTTAACATTTTGCGGGATGAAATCTCTTGAGATGCACCATCTTGTTTTCAAGTGTCCAAATGAGAAAAACAAAAAACAAACAATACTTAATAACAATAATAATATGGCAACTACTGGTTAATAATAATGAAATAATAATAAAAACTTACCTTAACAGCATAAAAATATTTTGTACAACTACTAATAGGCCTAAAATGAATAAAAACTACAAACTATTAAACATAAGTACCTATAATACATAGCCTACATGCATACATATTTACAAATATCTTATCATTTAGGGTGTATTGGGTTAAAACACGCTTTGGTGTTTACATTTCACTTCCTTAAGTTAGACTATATTTTTGGATGGCACGACAATGGGCCTCAGGATCTCGTTACGGTATCTCTGTGCATAGAAATTAGCATTGCTTATGAAACCAACACTTTACATTTTGCTTAAATTTTGTTCAGTATATATTTACTTTAGGGCCTCAAAACCCATTGCATGACCACCAAACCTCCCCCAGTCACTACAGGCACCCTAAAGGTTATACTAAAATGTTTCACATATCAAAGGGCTATATGTTATTTCCTTTGAGCATTGAACAACTGTCCGCACATGCTTTTCTCCCCCCTACTCTCGCCGCCACCTTGTTGAGACCTCTGCAATTGTGCCTCGAGTTCATCATAGGCCTACTTTCTGCATGCCTCTCCCTCCACTCAGCGGAGCCATACTTCATACAGAGGATCGCTTGCTTACTCCCTTCCCGCGCTTGATCAATAAAACATGCGCTCGCGGTCACTCTCTTTCACCTCTCCACTCCCTCGTCTCTCTGAAGCCGCTGACTGAGTTGATGAAACAGCAAAGACAGAGAGCTGACAGAGAGCTGCAAACATGACAATGGTTGAACTGGAGATATTTCACAGTCTGCTTGTCCTAGGAGTACAGTCGTGGCCAAAAGTTTTGAGAATGACACAAATATACATTTTCACAAAGTCTGCTGCCTCAGTTTGTATGATGGCAATTTGCATATACTCCAGAATGTTGTGAAGAGTGATCAGATGAATTGCAATTAATTGCAAAGTCCCTCTTTGCCATGCAAATTAACTGAATCCCCAAAAAACATTTCCACTGCATTTCAGCCTTGCCACAAAAGGACCAGCTGACATGTCAGTGATTCTCTCGTTAACACAGGTGTGAGTGTTGACTAGGACAAGGCTGGAGATCAATCTGTCATGCTGATTGAGTTCGAATAACAGACTGCAAGCTTCAAAAGGTGGGTGGTGCTTGGAATCATTGTTCTTCCTCTGTCAACCATGGTTACCTGCAAGGAAACACGTGCCATCATCATTGCTTTGCACAAAAAGGGCTTCACAGGCAAGGATATTGCTGCCAGTAAGACTGCACCTAAAGCAACCATTTATCAGATCATCAAGAACATCAAGAAGGAGAGCGGTTCAACTGTTGTGAAGAAGGTTTCAGGGCGCCCAAGAAAGTTCAGCAAGCGCCAGGACCATCTCCTAAAGTTGATTCAGCTGCGGGATCGGGGCACCACCAGTACAGAGCTTGCTCAGGAATGGCAACAGGCAGGTTGCATCTGCACGTACAGTGAGGCGAAGACTTTTGGAGGATGGCCTGGTGTCAAGAAGGGCAGCAAAGAAGCCACTTCTCTCCAGGAAAAACATCAGGGACCGACTGATATTTTGCAAGAGGTACGGGGATTGGACTGCTGAGGACTGGGGTAAAGTCATTTTCTCTGATCCCCTTTCCGATTGTTTGGGGCATCCGGAAAAAAGCTTGTACGGAGAAGACAAGGTGAGCGCTATCATCAGTCCTGTGTCATGCCAACAGTAAAGCATCCTGAGACCATTCATGTGCGGGGTTGCTTCTCAGCCAAGGGAGTGGGCTCACTCACAATTTTGCCTAAGAACCCACCCATGAATAAAGAATAGTACCAACACATCCTCCGAGAGCAACTTCTCCCAACCATCCAGGAACAGTTTGGTGACGAACAAAGCCTTTTCCAGCATGATGGAGCACCTTGCCACAAGGCAAAAGTGATAACTAAGTGGCTCGGGGAACAAAACATCGATATTTTAGGTCCATGGCCAGGAAACTCCCCAGACCTTAATCCCATTGAGAACTTGTGGTCAATCCTCAAGAGAGGGGTGGACAAGGAAAAACCCACAAATTCTGACAAACTCCAAACATTGATTATGCAAGAATGGGCTGCCATCAGTCAGCATGTGGCCCAGAAGTTAATTGACAGCATGCCAGGGCGGATTCAGAGGTCTTGAAAAAGAAGGGTCAACACTTCAAATATTGACTCTTTGCATCAATTTCATGTAATTGTCAATAAAAGCCTTTGACACTTATGAAATGCTTGTAATTATACTTCAATAGTCCATAGTAGCATCTGACAAAAATATCTAAAGACACTGAGGCAGCAGACCTTGTGAAAATTAATATTTGCGTCATTCTCAAAAATGTTGGCCACTACTGTACATCCCCTGTATTGTCCTGGAGTCTGAAGTCTTCTAATATATTTTATATTAAATAAAATGTCAGTGTTTGTTCATTACAACCACTTAATTTGTAAAAAGGTGTCTAAAGGTAGGTATAGCCCAAGGCTACATTGTGCACAGCTCTGTTCCTTGAGTGCTGCATGCAGATTTTCATTGTCGCTTTCTTATTGGGACTTTGAAACAGGTGTGCACACTCTCCAGCCAGTCACAATAAAGTACCAGGTAGAAACTAGAATCAGTTGCGCGTTCAGCAGGACTCGTGATTTTGGAAAATGGAAATATGTTATGTAGAACAAGGAATCATGTTGGCTCTATGGCTTTCTGCAACGTTTGTCAACGTTTGGCAACTGAACGTGGTGCAGCCCTTGTGGACTTGAGGGCCTGAGTTGTGCACCCCTGCTATAGAATGATAACATTTCCAACTGAAGGCAAAATGGTTTTGACTGAAAATGGTACCTACGTCAGAAGTATTTTACCTCAACAAATATCCCACTTGCTTTAACCGGCATAATATCTTATTGTCAAAATTAATATATTACCACGGCTGAATTTCTGTAGTTCAATGCTTCCATTGTCTCCCCCCTTCTGGCTATTGGGCTAAAAATCCATATTGCGGTCTAAAAATAAATATGGCAAGGTAAGCGAGCCCAGATAAAATTAACAAACTTACAAAGAGGCAAAGACGTAGGACTATTCATAGCAAACGTTAAATTGTATTACCAGGTACTAGCATTTCATACATTTGTTTAGACAATATTCTTCCACCTCCACTGGCTAAGTATGGAGATACATATGGTGTCTCTCCTATTGCACGGGAAGGGGTGGTCTTCACTGATATATCCTTTGAACAATGTTAAACTACACTTTGGTCCTATTATTGCTCACACAATTTCTATTTGGCACAATATAGAATAAGTATGTTAACTGGGAATCGAAATTACATGCCATACACAATAATGCTTTACGATCTGTAGGGCAGCCTTTTGCATCCCCCCCAAAGGTTCAAATGTGGAATCCGTACCCTTGCCGATATCATGGACAGTAATGGTTTGAGAACATTAAAGATTTCAAAGACACACATTACCAGGTAACTCCGTCCCCCCCCCATATTTACAATTTACGTCAGCTTTGCTGGCCTGTGGCGTCCCTTGGGAAACCCAACTACCGAACCATCCAATGATGGAATTTATGAATCATTTAAAATGGGCTCCCGAAAGGACTGATCACTATAATATATATATGAAAACCTTTATATATGCTGAGCTAGCCATTAGTATGGTCCACAGATCTACTGTAACTGACCCGGAAAAATATGACCATGGCATCCCGTAATCTGAACCATCAACCTTATACATTTCAAATTTGTTCACAGGTTGTATTTACCACCAAGAAAAAGTTTTAGCATGAAAATGGCCCCAACTGTTCACTGTGTCCCCTAAATCAGGTAGGCACATGCCTTCATATGGTGTGAGAATGCCCTGCAGTTAAATGCTTCTGGGACAAAGTTATAAAAATCATTTTGAAGTAGATGTATGTAAATATTCAATGCTTTGCATCTGATGTGTTAGTTAATAAGAGGATAGCTCCCTGAATCTCTTAATCAGAGACGATTACTACCGACAGGCAGCACTGCCGCAAAAAATATATGTTGGCTCTTAGATGGCAATCAACCCACTTTCTTCCAATTCACCAGTGGATAGAGTTCATTTTTGAAAAATCTCAAATATAAAATATATTTCGATTTTTTAACACTTTTTTGGTTACTACATGATTCCATATGTGTTATTTCATAGTTTTGATGGATTCACTATTATTCTACAATGTAGAAAATAGTAAAATATAAAGAAAAACCCTTGAATGAGTAGGTGTGTCCAAACTTTTGACTGGTACTGTATACAGTTCAAGTCAGAAGTTTACATACACTTATGTAGGAGTCATTAAAACCAATTTTTCAACCACTCCACAAATTTCTTGTTAACAAACTATAGTTTTGGCAAGTCGGTTAGGACATCTACTTTGTAAATGACACAAGTAATTTTTCCAACAATTGTTTACAGACAGATTATTCCACTTAAAATTCACTGTATCACAATTCCAGTAGGTCAGAAGTTTACATACACTAAGTTGACTGTGCCATTAAACAGCTTGGATGAGCTTTATAAGCTTCTGATAGGCTAATTGACAACATTTGAGTCAATTGGAGGTGTACCTGTGGATGTATTTCAAGGCCTACCTTCAAACTCAGAACCTCTTTTCTTGACATCATGCGAAAATCAGAAGAAATCAGCCAAGACCTCAGAAAAAAATTGTAGACCTCCACAAGTCTGGTTCATCCTTGGGAGCAATTTCCAAATGCCTGAAGGTACCATCTGTACAAACAATAGTACGCAAGTATAAACACCATGGGACCACACAGCCATCATACCGCTCAGGAAGGAGATGCGTTCTGGTTCCTAGAGATGAACGTACTTTGGTATGAAAAGTGCAAATCAATCCCAGAACAACAGCAAAGGATCTTTTGAAGATGCTGGAAGAAACAGGTACAAAAGTATCTATATCCACAGTAAAACTAATCCTATATCGACATAACCTGAAATGCTGCTCAGCAAGGAAGAAGCCACTGCTCCAAAACCGCCATAAAAAAGCCAGACTACGGTTTGCAACTGCACATTGGAACAAAGATTGTACTTTTTGAAGAAATGTCCTCTGGTCTGATAAAACAAAAATAGAACTGTTTGGCCATAATGACCATCGTTATGTTTGGAGTAAAAAGGGGAAGGATTGCAAGCCGAAGAACACCATCCCAACTGTGAAGCACGGGTGTGGCAGCATCATGTTGTGGGGGTGCTTTGCTGCAGGAGGGACTGGAGCACTCCACAAAATAGATGGCAACATGAGAAAGGAAAATGATGTGGATATATTGAAGCAACATCTCAAGACATCTGTCAGCAAGTTCAAGCTTGGTCGTAAATTAGTCTTCCAAATGGACAATGACCCCAAGCATACTTCCAAAGTTGTGGCAAAATGGCTTAAGGACAACAAAGTCAAGGTATTGGAGTGGCCATCACAAAGCCCTGACCTCAATCCTATAGAAAATATGTGGGCAGAACTGAAAAAGTGTGTGTGAGCAAGGAGGCCTACAAACCTGACTCAGTTACACCAGCTCTGTCAGGAGGAATGGGCCAAAATTCACCCAACTTATTGTTGGAAGCTTGTGGAAGGCTACCCGAAACGTTTGACCCAAGTTAAACAATTTAAAGGCAATGCTACTAAATACTAATTGAGTGAATGTAAACTTCTGACCCACTGGGAATATGATGAAAGAAATAAAAGCTGAAATAAATAATTTTCTCTACTATTATTCTGCCATTTCACATTCTTAAAATAAAGTGATCCTAACAGACCTAAGACAGGGCATTTTTACTATGATTAAATGTCAGGAATTGTGAAAAACTGAGTTTAAATGTATTTGGCTAAGGTGTATGTAAATCTCTGACTTCAACTGTATATACACTACCATTCAAAAGTTTGGTGTCACTTAGAAATGTCCTTGTTTTTGAAAGAAAAGCTATTTTTTCAACCATCACTCCTGTGTTCCAATGGCACATTGTGATTTTTAAATGCTAATTGATTAGAAAACCCTTTGCAATTATGTTAGCACAGCTAAAAACTGTTGTCCTGATTAAAGAAGCAATAAAACTGTCCAACGCTGGTCCGACCAAGCTGACTCCACACTCCAAGACTGCTTCCATCACGTGGACTGGGATATGTTTCGTATTGCGTCAGATAACAATATTGACGAATACGCTGATTCGGTGTGCGAGTTCATTAGAACGTGCGTTGAAGATGTCGTTCCCATAGCGACGATTAAAACATTCCCTAACCAGAAACCGTGGATTGATGGCAGCATTCGCGTGAAACTGAAAGCGCGAACCACTGCTTTTAATCAGGGCAAGGTGACTGGTAACATGACCGAATACAAACAGTGCAGCTATTCCCTCCGCAAGGCTATCAAACAAGCTAAGCGTCAGTACAGAGACAAAGTAGAATCTCAATTCAACGGCTCAGACACAAGAGGCATGTGGCAGGGTCTACAGTCAATCACGGACTACAAGAAGAAATCCAGCCCAGTCACGGACCAGGATGTCTTGCTCCCAGACAGAATAAATAACTTTTTTGCCCGCTTTGAGGACAATACAGTGCCACTGACACGGCCTGCAACGAAAACATGCGGACTCTCCTTCACTGCAGCCGAGGTGAGTAAGACATTTAAACGTGTTAACCCTCGCAAGGCTGCAGGCCCAGACGGCATCCCCAGCCGCGCCCTCAGAGCATGCGCAGACCAGCTGGCCGGTGTGTTTACGGACATATTCAATCAATCCCTATACCAGTCTGCTGTTCCCACATGCTTCAAGAGGGCCACCATTGTTCCTGTTCCCAAGAAAGCTAAGGTAACTGAGCTAAACGACTACCGCCCCGTAGCACTCACTTCCGTCATCATGAAGTGCTTTGAGAGACTAGTCAAGGACCATATCACCTCCACCCTACCTGACACCCTAGACCCACTCCAATTTGCTTACCACCCAAATAGGTCCACAGACGATGCAATCTCAACCACACTGCACACTGCCCTAACCCATCTGGACAAGAGGAATACCTATGTGAGAATGCTGTTCATTGACTACAGCTCGGCATTCAACACCATAAGCTCGTCATCAAGCTCGAGACCCTGGGTCTCGACCCCGCCCTGTGCAACTGGGTACTGGACTTCCTGACGGGCCGCCCCCAGGTGGTGAGGGTAGGCAACAACATCTCCACCCCGCTGATCCTCAACACTGGGGCCCCACAAGGGTGCGTTCTGAGCCCTCTCCTGTACTCCCTGTTCACCCACGACTGCGTGGCCACGCATGCCTCCAACTCAATCATCAAGTTTGCGGACGACACAACAGTGGTAGGCTTGATTACCAACAACGACGAGACGGCCTACAGGGAGGAGGTGAGGGCCCTCGGAGTGTGGTGTCAGGAAAATAACCTCACACTCAACGTCAACAAAACTAAGGAGATGATTGTGGACTTCAGGAAACAGCAGAGGGAACACCCCCTATCCACATCGATGGAACAGTAGTGGAGAGGGTAGCAAGTTTTAAGTTCCTCGGCATACACATCACAGACAAACTGAATTGGTCCACTCACATAGACAGCATCGTGAAGAAGGCGCAGCAGCACCTCTTCAACCTCAGGAGGCTGAAGAAATTCGGCTTGTCACCAAAAGCACTCACAAACTTCTACAGATTCACAATCGAGAGCATCCTGGCGGGCTGTATCACCGCCTGGTACGGCAACTGCTCCGCCCACAACTGTAAGGCTCTCCAGAGGGTAGTGAGGTCTGCACAACGCATCACCGGGGGCAAACTACCTGCCCTCCAGGACACCTACACCATCCGATGTTACAGGAAGGCCATGAAGATCATCAAGGACATCAACCACCCGAGCCACTGCCTGTTCACCCCGCTATCATCCAGAAGGCGAGGTCAGTACAGGTGCATCAAAGCTGGGACCGAGAGACTGAAAAACAGCTTCTATCTCAAGGCCATCAGACTGTTAAACAGCCACCACTAACATTGAGTGGCTGCTGCCAACACACTGACACTGACACTGACTCAACTCCAGCCACTTTAATAATGGGAATTGATGGGAAATGATGTAAATATATCACTAGCCACTTTAAACAATGCTACCTTATATAATGTTACTTACCCTACATTATTCATCTCATATGCATACGTATATACTGTACTCTATATCATTGACTGCATCCTTATGTAATACATGTATCACTAGCCACTTTAACTATGCCACTTTGTTTACATACTCATCTCATATGTATATATTGTACTCGATACCATCTACTGTATCTTGCCTATGCTGCTCTGTACCATCACTCATTCATATATCCTTATGTACATATTCTTTAACCCCTTACACTGTGTATAAGACAGTAGTTTTGGAATTGTTAGTTAGATTACTTGTTGGTTATTACTGCATTGTCGGAACTAGAAGCACAAGCATTTCGCTACACTCGCATTAACATCTGCTAACCATGTGTATGTGACAAATAAAATTTGATTTGATTTGAGTTCCTTTGTCCAGTGTTATTTTGCCCATTTAAATCTTTTCCGATTATTGGCCATTCTGAGATAAGGCTTTTTCTTTGCAACACTGCCCAGAAGGCCAGCATCCCGGAGTCGCCTCGTCACTGTTGACGTTGAGACTGGTGTTTCACCTTCCAGCAGTGTCTTTTTTTCTGGCCACTCTTCATAAAGCCCAGCTCTGTGGAGTGTACGGCTTAAAGTGGTCCTATTGACAGATACTCCAATCTCTGCTGTGGAGCTTTTGCAGCTCCTTCAGGGTTATCTTTGGTCTCTTTGTTGCCTCTCTGATTAATGCTCTCCTTACCTAGTCTGTGAGTTTTGGTGGGCGGCCCTCTCTTGGCAGGTTTGTTGTGGTGCCGTATTCTTTCTGTTTTAATAATAGATTTAATGGGGCTCTGTGGGATGTTCAAAGTTTCGGATATGTTTTTATAATCCAACCCTGATCTGTACTTCTCCACAACTTTGTCCCTGACCTGTTTGGAGAGCTCCTTGGTCTTCATAGTGCCGCTTGCTTGGTTGTGCCGCTTGCTTGGTTGTGCCTCTTGCTTAGTGGTGTTTGCTGACTCTGGGGCCTTTCAGAACAGGTGCATATATGCTGAGATCATGTGACAGGTCATGTGACACTTAGATTGCTCACAGTTGAACTTTTTTAAACAAATTATGTGACTTCTGAAGGTAATTGGTTGCACCAGATATTATTTTGGGGAGTCATTACTTTTTGAAATATTTGTATTTCTTTTTTTCACTTCACTAATTTTTACCATTTTATGTCCATTCCATGATATCCAAATAAAAATGTATTAAATTACAGGTTGTAATGGAACAAAATAGGAAGAACGCCAAGGGGGTGAATACTTTCGCAAGGCACTGTATTTGCATGATTTAGCATAATTAATTAATCATTACCGTTTTGTTTCATCCATGTGACAGGCCAATACGGGTTCATAACATGTGACAGACCAATACATCACGAGGCTTCTTTCTCTCTAAACTTAGACCTTGAAACTGAGATATCTTTAGTTCATTCTCAAAACGCGGTCTGGGCGTACTGCCAAATTGCAGCTACTGATAGTGAGGATTTGTGCATGAACACAGAAATTGGTTATTAGAACAGCACATTAATAGAAGACAGAAATTAATTAGAAGAAAAGCACAAACATTAAAATTCCCATTACAGTTTCTTCAAGTGCAGTCACAAAAACCATCAAGCGCTATGATGAAACTAGCTCTCATGAGGACCGCCACAGGAAAGCAATACACAGAGTTACCTCTGCCACAGAGGATAACTTCCAGCCTCAGAAATTGCAGCCCAAATAAAGGCTTCACAGAGTTCAATTAAAAGACACATCTCAAAATCAACTGTTCAGAGGAGATTGCGTGAATCAGGCCTTCATGGTCGAATTGCTACAAAGAAACCACTACTAAAGGACACCAATAATAATAAGAAACTTGCTTGGGTCAAGACACACGAGCAATGGACATTAGACCGGTGGAAATCTGTCCTTTGCCCTGATGAGTCCCAAATGTGAGATTTTTGGTTCCAACTGCCGTGTCTTTGTGAGATGCATAGTTGGTGAAGGGATTTTCTCCGCATGTGTGGTTCCCCCCGTGAAAACACTGCTCAAAAAATAAAGGGAACACTAAAATAACACATCCTAGATCTGAATGAATGAAATATTCTTATTAAATACTTTTTTCTTTACATAGTTGAATGTGCTGACAACAAAATCACACAAAAATTATCAATGGAAATCAAATTTATCAACCCATGGAGTTCTGGATTTGGAGTCACACTCAAAATTAAAGTGGAAAACCACACTACAGGCTGATCCAACTTTGATGTAATGTCCTTAAAACAAGTCAAAATGAGGCTCAGTAGTGTGTGTGGCCTCCACGTGCCTGTATGACCTCCCTACAACAACTTGGCATGCTCCTGATGAGGTGGCGGATGGTCTCCTAAGGGATCTCCTCCCAGACCTGGACTAAAGCATCTGCCAACTCCTGGACAGTCTGTGGTGCAACGTGGCGTTGGTGGATGGAGCGAGACATGATGTCCCAGATGTGCTCAATTGGATTCAGGTCTGGGGAACGGGCGGGCCAGTCCATAGCATCAATGGCTTCCTCTTGCAGGAACTGCTGACACACTCCAGCCACATGAGGTCTAGCATTGTCTTGCATTAGGAGGAACCCAGGGCCAACCACACCAGCATATGGTCTCACAAGGGTTCTGAGGATCTCTGGCAAATGCCAAACGTCCTGCACGGTGTTGGGCTGTAAGCACAACCCCCACCTGTGGACGTCGGGCCCTCATACCACCCTCATGGAGTCTGTTTCTGACCGTTTGAGCAGACACATACACATTTGTGGCCTGCTGGAGGTCATTTTGCAGGGCTCTGGCAGTGCTCCTCATGCTCCTCCTTGCACAAAGGCGGAGGTAGCGGTCCTGCTGCTGGGTTGTTGCCCTCCTACGGCCTCCTCCACGTCTCCTGATGTACTGGCCTGTCTCCTGGTAGCGCCTCCATGCTCTGGACACTACGCTGACAGACACAGCAAACCTTCTTGCCACAGCTCGCATTGATGTTCCATCCTGGATGAGCTGCACTACCTGAGCCACTTGTGTGGGTTGTAGACTCCGTCTCATGCTACCACTAGAGTGAAAGCACCGCCAGCATTCAAAAGTGACCAAAACATCAGCCAGGAAGCAAAGGAACTGAGAAGTGTTCTGTGGTCACCACCTGTAGAACCACGCCTTTATTGGGGGTGTCTTGCTAATTGCCTATAATTTCCACCTGTTGTCTATTCCATTTGCACAAGAGCATGTGACATTTATTGTCAATCAGTGTTGCTTCCTAAGTGGACAGTTTGATTTCACAGAAGTGTGATTGACTTGGAGTTACATTGTGTTGTTTAAGTGTTCCCTTTATGTGCGTTTCTATCTCAGTGTATTACATAGAACAGTAATTAGCGAGTGCATTAGCATGTATTATGCAGCATTATCATAGTTATGCTTCAAAGTTATCAAGGTTACATTTCCATCCACGTTTTGTTATATGATCATGTGTAATAACTGTCAGACCATATAACTCAACCTGACTATTAGGACAAGCTTATTCCATCAGTAGTTCTCACTCACGCGGGTGATGTGGAGGTAAAACCAGCTCCTGCATGTCCCCAGGCACCCTCATTTGTTGACTTCTGTGATCGAAAAAGCCTTGGTTTCATGCATGTCAACATCAGAAGCCTCCTCCCTAAGTTAGTTTTACTCACTGCTTTAGCACACTCTGCCAACCCTGATGTCCTTGCCGTGTCTGAATCCTGGCTTAGGAAGGCCACCAAAAATGCTGAGATTTCCATACCCAACTATAACATTTTCCGTCAAGATAGAACTGCCAAAGGGGGCGGAGTTGCAATCTACTGCAGAGATAGCCTGCAAAGTAATGTCATACTTTCCAGGTCCATACCCAAACAGTTAGAACTACTCATTTTAAAAATGACTCTCCAGAAATAAGTCTCTCACTGTTGCCGCCTGCTACCGACCCCCCTCAGCTCCCAGCTGTGCCCTGGACACCATTTGTGAATTGATCGACCCCCCCATCTAGCTTCAGAGTTTGTTCTGTTAGGTGACCTAAACTGGGATATGCTTAACACCCCGGCAGTCCTACAATCTAAGCTAGATGCCCTCAATCTCACACAAATCATCAAGGAACCCACCAGGTACAACCCTATATCTGTAAACAAGGGCACCCTCATAGACGTTATCCTGACCAACTGGCCCTCCAAATACACCTCCGCTATCTTCAATCAGGATCTCAGCGATCACTGCCTCATTGCCTGTATCCGCTACGGGTCCGCAGTCAAACGACCACCCCTCATCACTGTCAAACGCTCCCTAAAACACTTCTGCGAGCAGGCCTTTCTAATTGACCTGGCCCGGGTATCCTGGAAGGATATTGACCTCATCCCATCAGTTGAGGATGCCTGGTCATTCTTTAAAAGTAACTTCCTCACCATCTTAGATAAGCATGCGCCGTTCAAAAAATGCAGAACTAAGAACAGATATAGCCCTTGGTTCACTCCACACCTGACTGCCCTCGACTAGCACAAAAACATCCTGTGGCGGACTGCAATAGCATCGAATAGTCCCCGCGATATGCAACTGTTCAGGGAAGTCAGGAACCAATACACGCAGTCAGGAAAGCAAAGACCAGCTTTTTCAATCAGAAATTTGCATCCTGTAGCTCTAACTCCAAAAAGTTCTGGGGCACTGTAAAGTCCATGGAGAACAAGAGCACCCCCTCCCAGCTGCCCACTGCACTGAGGCCAGGTAACATGGTCACCACCGATAAATCCATGATAATCAAAAACTTCAACAAGCATTTCTCAACGGCTGGCCATGCCTTCCTCCTGGCTTCTCCAACTTCGGCCAACAGATCCACCCCCCCAGCAGCTACTCGCCCAAGCCTCCACAGCTTCTCCTTTACCCAAATCCAGATAGCAGATGTTCTGAAAGAGCTGCAAAACCTGGACCCGTACAAATCAGCTGGTCTTGACAATATGGACCCTCTATTTCTGAAACTATCCGCCGCCATTGTCGCAACCCCTATTACCAGCCTGTTCAACCTCTCTTTCATATCGTCTGAGATCACCAAGGATTGGAAAGCTGCCGCAGTCATCCCCCTCTTCAAAGGGGGAGACACCCTGGACCCAAACTGTTACAGACCTATATCCATCCTGCCCTGCCTATCTAAGGTCTTCGAAAGCCTAGTCAACAAACAGATCACTGACCATGTCAAATCCCACCGTACCTTCTCCGCTGTGCAATCTGGTTTCCGAGCCGGTCACGGGTGCACCTCAGCCACGCTCAAGGTACTAATCGATATCATAACCGCCATCGATAAAAGACAGTACTGTGCAGCCGTCTTCATCGACCTGGCCAAGGCTTTCGACTCTGTCAATCACCATATTCTTATTGACAGACTCAGTAGCCTTGGTTTTTCTAATGACTGCCTTGCCTGGTTCACCAACTACTTTGCAGACAGAGTTCAGTGTGTCAAATCGGAGGGCATGTTGCTGGCAGTCTCTATGGGGGTGCCACAGGGTTCAATTCTCGGGCCGACTCTTTTCTCTGTATATATTAATGATGTTGCTCTTGCTGCGGACGATTCCCTGATCCACCTCTACGCAGACGACTCCATTCTGTATACTTCTGGCCCTTCCTTGGACACTGTGCTATCTAACCTCCAAACGAACTTCAATGCCATACAACACTCCTTCCGTGGCCTCCAACTGCTCTTAAACGCTAGTAAAACCAAATGCATGCTTTTCAACCGTTCGCTGCTGCACCCGCACGCCCGACTAACATCACCACCCTGGATGGTTCCGACCTAGAATATGTGGACATCTATAAGTACCTAGGTGTCTGGCTAGATTGTAAACTCTCCTTCCAGACTCATATCAAGCATCTCCAATCTAAAATCAAATCTAGAGTCGGCTTTCTATTCCGCAACAAAGCCTCCTTCACTCACGCCGCCAAACTTACCCTAGTAAAACTGACTATCCTACCGATCCTCGTCTTCGGCAATGTCATCTACAAAATAGCTTCCCATACTCTACTCAGCAAACAGGATGCAGTTTATCACAGTGCCATCCGTTTTGTTACTAAAGCACCTTATACCACCCTCGCTACATATTCGTCGCCAGACCCACTGGCTCCAGGTCATCTACAAGTCCATGCTAGGTAAAGCTCCGCCTTATCTCAGTTCACTGGTCACGATGGCAACACCCACCGGTAGCATGCGCTCCAGCAGGTGTATCTCACTGATCATCCCTAAAGCCAACACCTCATTTGGCCGCCTTTCCTTCCAGTTCTCTGCTGACTGTGACTAGAAGGAATTGCAAAAATCGCTGAAGTTGGAGACTTTTATCTCCCTCACCAACTTTAAACATCTGCTATCTGAGCAGCTAACCGATCGCTGCAGCTGTACATAGTCCATCGGTAAATAGCCCACCCAATTGACCTACCTCATCCCCATACTGTTTTTATTTATTTACTTTTCTGCTCTTTTGCACACCAGTATTTCTACCTGCACATGACCATCTGATCATTTATCACTCCAGTGTTAATCTGCTAAATTGTAATTATTCGCCTACCTCCTCATGCCTTTTGCACACAATGTATATATATACTCTTTTAAAAAAAAATTCTACTGTGTAATTGACTTGTTTATTGTTTACTCCATGTGTAACTCTGTGTTGTTGTCTGTTCACACTGCTATGCTTTATCCTGGCCAGGTCGTAGTTGTAAATGAGAACTTGTTCTCAACTAGCCTACCTGGTTAAATAAAGGTGAAATAAAATAAAAATGCCACCAAATGTAATATTTACAGCAAATGACAAAATAGGCCACTGTCACTGAATATTTTATGTGGATATTCACAAAACATCCAAGCTAATTATGACAATGACTTGTCGTCACATTCGATATTTGCTGTGTGCAACTCAACTCTCAGAACAGTGCGTGTAGCATTTGCAAACATCAACCGTTAGTCTAACATCTACTGGCAGCTGAACAATACAACACAGCCCTAATTAACATTGAGTTCATTTCTTAGAACTAAAGACCTCAACACAGCTCACATTGTTCAATATAAGGTCACATTTGTATTGTGAATTATCTCCAGGTAATGGCTGAAGTTGATAATTTTGTTATGAGCTGCATGTTCTCTCGTTATATTATTCTTAAACATTCTTAGATAAAAAAAAAAATAATAATTCTAACCAGCCCCAAGGGAATCTTCCAGACTCCAAATGAGATGGATCATCATCGTGCATCACAGTCACGTCCCAACCTTCTCTGCCTTTCTGGGATTGCACCAGAATTCCCATAATAGTATTTCTCAAATCTCTAAAGCATTATGGATAGTCTGATGTTGGGTGGGTTGAAAAAACGTACGCACAAAGCTGAAAAAACCCTACATACGTCAAATAGATGAGATATATCTTAATCAAACTAGAATTGTGGATGTCATTGAGAATGTTTTGAATTTTTTTGTTGTTGATAAAACCATGGTAAATTATGAAAATATGCCTAAAAATAGGTCCAAAAGTATTTAAAATGACAACATTTTCATCGATATCGGGTGAACCTTTTGGAAATTACAGAACTTTTTGGACATTTTGGGGAATCCAAAGTATTTGGACAAATTCACTTATGTTTAAAATAAATAAATAAATATTTCACCTTTATTTAACCAGGTAGGCTAGTTGAGAACAGGTTCTCACTTACAACTGCGACCTGGCCAAGATAAAGCATAGCAGTGTGAACAGACAACAACACAGAGTTACACATAGAGTAGACAATAAACAAGTCAATAACACAGTAGAAAACAAAGAAAAAAAGAGTATATATACATTGTGTGCAAAAGGCATGAGGAGGTAGGCGAATAATTACAATTTATCAGATTAACACTGGAGTGATAAATGATCAGATGGTCATATGCAGGTAGAGATACTGGTGTGCAAAAGAGCAAAAAAGTAAATAAATAAAAACAGTATGGGGATGAGGTAGGTCAATTGGGTGGGCTATTTACCGATGGACTATGTACAGCTGCAGCGATCGGTTAGCTGCTCAGATAGCAGATGTTTAAAGTTGGTGAGGGAGATAAAAGTCTCCAACTTCAGCGATTTTTGCAATTGGTTCCAGTCACAGGCAGCAGAGAACTGGAAGGAAAGCATCCAACAAGTGTATTAAAGTAGTCAAACGTTTAGTATTTGGTCCCATATTCCTCACACGCAATGACTACAACATGCCTGTGACTCTACCAACTTGTTGGATGCATTTGCTGTTTGTTTTGGTTGTGTTTCAGATTATTGTCTGCTACCAAGATTACAAATAAACAAGAATTGTGAATATTTGTATTTTTGTATTTATTAAGGATCCGCATTAGCTGCTGCCAAACATTGCACTCAAAACAAAAGATAAAAACACTACATCATATTGCATTATTATGCCACTAAATATCGACAGTACAATACAATACCACCATACAACAATATTACAATGAACGTGTGTGTAGAGTGTGTGTGCTAGCGTTTGTGTGAGTATGCGTGCGTCTGTTCTTGTGTGTGTGCATCTCTTCACAGTCCCCGCTGTTCCATAAGGTGTATTTTTATACATTTAAAAAAATCTGATTCTACTGCTTGCATCAGTTACCTGATGATGTAGTCATGGCTCTATGCAGTCATGGCTTTATGTAGTCATGGCTCTATGTAGTCTGTTCTTGACTTGGGGATTGTGAAGAGACCTCTGGTAGGGTATACATGGGTGTCCGAGCTGTGTACTAGTAGTTTAAACAGACACCTCAGATGCGTTCAGCATGTCAACACTTCTTACAAAAACAAGTAGTGATGAAGTCAAACTCTGCTCAACTTTGAGCCATGAGAGATGTACATGCATATTATTCATGTTAGCTCGCCGTGTACATTTAAGGGCCGTGCTGCCCTGTTCTAAGCCAATTGTAATTTTCCGTGGTCCCTCTTTGTGGCACCTGACCACACGGCTGAACAGTAGTCCAGGTGCGACAAAACTAGGGACTGTACGACCTGCCTTGTTGATAGTGTCAGAGAAACGGTTTATTATGGACAGACTTCTCCCTATCTTAGCTCCTGTTGTGTCAACCTGTTTTGACCATGACAGTTTACAATCCAGGGTTACTCCAAGCAGTTCATTGAATCAGAGCCAGGAGAATGGTACCTACCCCAATGCAACTGTAGTTTGGTGAAGGAAGAATAATGGTCTGGGGCTGTTTTTTTATTATATTCTTATTTGCAATTAAAGTGATGACAAAATGACACGATACTTTATTTGCCATTAATTTATATTGAGTACAAAATAATCTGAAACAAACTAAACAAACTGCAAATGCATCCAACAAGCTTGTAGACTCAAGCTTGATGTAGTTTATTTAACCTTTATTTAACCAGGAAGTGCTCATTGAGATTAAAATCTCTTTTTCAAGATACGTAGCACCAAGTCATTACAAAAACATTACAGACAACATGAAAAACCACAAGTAATCTAGTAAATACCATTGAATTACCAAGAGTATAAAACAGCAAATTAAAAACATTGACAGGTCAAGGAATCAGCCTCAAAATCCTTCATCAGTCATTTCAAAACACCAATCAGGACAAGTTCTTCCAGTTTAAAAGTATTTGGTAAGGTGTTCCAAGACGATGGAGGAGAGTACATAAAGTAGTCATTGCGTGCTAGGGATATGGGACCAAATCAACTTCATACTACATTAATACACATAAATGAATTTGTCCAAATACTTTTAGCCCCCTTATTTTACGGAATCATGTACAAAAGGTGCTGTAATTTCTAAAAATGTTTATTTAGCAGACATGCTTATCCGGAGCGATTTACAGGAGCAATTAGGGTTAAGTGCCTTGCTCAAAGGCATGTCGACAGATGTCACCTAGTCAGTTTGGGTATTCGAACATTTCAGTTACTGGCCCAATGCTCTTAACCTCTAGGCTACCTGCCACCAGATATGGATGAAAATACCCTCAAATTAAAGATGGCATTTTAACCTCATAGTCACTGTATAATTTAAAATCCAAAGTGCTGCAATACCTCAATCAAAATGGATCAGTCCCCATTGCTTTCCTTAGATGATTGACACAAGGCCAGGATCATCCCCCCCAAGCTGCTGTAACGCAGCACTTTGGCTCCATGTTCGTCATCAAAAACAAAGCACTGCCAAACAAGGGAGAACCTGCCAAGGGAGACAATATATGAGGAAAGCTGTTTGATCTAACAAAGAGGTCTGGTCCTGGCAGAGGATATTATAGGCGTTCTGGTGTACAGCTGACGTCGGCAGATAATGCCTCTCTGGGTTGTCCCAAGAGCCTGTGTAACGACATTTAAACTTAAGCGCCTCTGTTCAGCTACAGTGGACACGTGGTCCAGTTTCCTCTCGTGTCGGCAGTAGTGCGTCTCTGTTCTATGGCATCAGTTGGTTGAAGCAAGTTCAGTTGGCAGCTTGGCAACACCGTCTTTGCAGATGTCATTCCAGCAATGTTCTAGTCTACATCAGGGACCATATGCATCAAGCATCTCAAGAGTAGGAGTGCCGATTTAGGGTTAGTTTTATTTTCTACCTCGTAAGAGGATGCTATATGAATACGGGTACAGGGCTATTCAATTCCAACCTTTTCCCTGACAGTTAATAATTGATTGATCAGTTCCCCCACCTGGTAGCCAAGAAACTGTCTGCAGATAAGTCATAATAATAATTATAGCCAAGTACTTCTCATAGCCCGAACACAGCTTATTATGGTTCCGTTGGAACCCTGAGGTCTCCTCACATCACAATATGCACATTGACTACAAATACTCTCGGACTTTGCTAATAAATCCTTCACCCCTTTATTATGCCTTGAAACAAACGTGTCCCCATAGTCAAAAGTGAGTTAAGAGAAGAATTCGACTCCAGGAGACAATGCAGAAGTTAATATAGTACATTTTAGTGGTAATTTAGCACAAATGACCATTACTGCCCTCAGTGACATTAAGTCACTGAAAATGATTCATTTTTACATTTGTCATTTAGCAGATGCTGTTATCCAGAGCGACTTACATTAAGTAGTGAGTGCATACATTTCTTAATAGAATGTAATTGTTGAAATATACATTTATTTTGAAATTACACTGTGGTGTAAGACTTGACATGCTTTGAAACCCCAAAACCAACTGAATTGAATGAATATCACTCAGTGGAAAGACAAGAGACCTCTGTATTTCATCAATGGTGCACAAAGACCCGAACGCAGAGGTACACAGTACTAAAGCAAACTTTATTTGGAGAAACGGCAGACAAAACAGCTAATGTATCATTTTCCACCCATTCCTTCCTTCTCTTTTACTCATGTTCTCTCCAGACTTCAATCATTCCTACTTTAGTGGATCCCTGTCAAATCCACAAGTCATCTCTCCCCGTCCTTGCACTGCAGTGATCTGGCCTCCCCCCTCCTCCCTCTCTTCCATAACTTATGGCTTTCTGACCAGTCCCTTTGCTCGTCATCTTCGTTATGGTTGACAGGCCATTTTGTTTATCCAAGCACCTGTGAAGAATTGAGGTGGCCCGCCTGGGATCAGATTTTAAAAAAACAACAAAAAAACTGTCAACTCATTTGAAGTCTGAAGGACAGTCATGCAAACACCTTTTTATTTATAAGTATTTACAGAGCCCTAGCCACCCCTCCCCCAGTTCCCTCCCTCCACCCCACCGTAATGGCCGGGTTCTGGGTGGGAGGGGCTAGTGGATCCTTGTCAGCTCCTCCACAATCTTTATGACCTCGTCCACGGTGGCCTCGCGCTTCATGCCGCTGCCGTCGTCAATCTGAAACGCAGAAGGGGGTGTTATGTCAGCTCACTGTTCCAGCAGTTTGGATTGGCCCGCACAGCTGTGGTACCTTTATTAAGTGTCACTGCAGTCCAAAAAAGTGTGAGCAAGCTAGTGTGTGAGAGCGAGTGAATGAGTGTGTGTAGCGGTGTGAGAGCGTGCATGTGTGTTGGTACCTGTAGCGTGCTGACCACCTCCTGCATCTTGGCGCGGCCCAGGTCCAGGAAGCTCTCGATGAGGTCCCCGTCGATGAAGCCCGTGGCCTGCTCAGTCTTACGCTCTGTATGGAAGGACCTCCAGGTGCCACCAAGTCAAGGAAGACAAACACACACCTACACACATACCCCTACAGCAAAGTCACTCCTCTTACAGGGAACTCTGTCCTTTTGAGGACTGGAAGCTGCATTTACTCAGAATGTTCACTAAAATATGAGCACATGCACTGCTATCGAGATCAGATGAGTTCAGGGTGGAATGGCCACAAGCTTATTTTTTTACCCCATTTTCTCTCCAAATTACAATCTTTGGCTCATCGGTGCAACTCCCAAATGGGCTCGGGAGAGGTGAATGTTGAGTCATGCGTCCTCCAAAACATGACCTGCCTGGCTGTGCCACTTATCACACTGCTCTCTTAAACCGTAAGTCAGCTGCACCAATGGGTCGGAGGAAACACTGTTCGACTGGTGACCGAAGTCTGCTTGCATGTGCCGGCCCTGCCACAAGGAGTCACTACAGCGCGACGAGTCATGGAAAGCCCCCCTGCCAACCCCCCCTCCCACGGACATCTCTGAGCCAATGGCTCCCGGTCAAGGCCGGCTGTGACACAGCCTGGGATCGAACCTTTTGACCACTGCGCCACTCAGGACTGCCTGGTATTGTGACGCAATCATTTCCATGGTAATGTAGATTCAATTTATGTTAACCGATGTGGTTCATGCAATTGGAATGTATTTTTTCTAATGTCAGTTGAATCAGCAAATCACAGCACATATTGATGGGTAGACTTCCTGCTTTGCGCCTTGCAATGGACCCAAATCCACCCATTATGCCATCATTGACTTGTATTGGGACACCTGTTCTAGTCATTCTATTTTTATGGCAGCACATGCAGTCAGGAGTGGAGGAGGTTATTACAGTGACCGCAGTCATTTGGCTGGCCAATTACCGTTATCCAAAATTCCATGACAGTCACAACAGTATTGATTCTTCCCTGTGACTCCCCCTGTAATCAATCACTGTCTCATCTTATATGGGCGACAGGCAGACAGGCACTACGTGTCAACTTCATTCACACGTCATGGTAAAACACAGCGTCATTCATTCATATACGGGCTAGGCATGTTATGACAACCATTACCCTTCTTACAGCCACGTCAAGGTTGTACCAAGTTTTGCCACCCAAGTTGTGACAGTGATGCTCACCAGTTCTGAAAAGGCACTTTCAATGTGATACACAAGGGGCAGGCACCAAAAGGAAAGGATATAAGCTGTGCTCGATCTTGCCCACGCTCTTGATGACCTTGTTGAGTCGGTTCTGCAGGTCCAGCAGCAGGCTATACCAGCCCTCGGACAGAGAGGTCACAAGACCTAGAGACATAAGACAGATGGCTTGTCATTTATGGGAGAAGAGAAAAAGGAAAACCGAAATGGATGAGGTATGCAGAGCAGTATGCTCGCCACTCATATCTAGTGAAGGAGAAAAGATGAAAGCTGAGAGGGAATTTGAGTGTGGTTTGTCTGAGGGAAGGTGAAACAATTTTCTCTCTCCAATTTGTGCCTTCCGAACATGATGTCACAAATGTGTTGTGCAGCTTTTTGCAGGGGACTAATACATTTTCACTACTTTAAAAAGAGCCTGTATATATTTTTGCTTCATTGCTCATTAGCAGTCAACCTGGGAATGACCAGAGGTGCTTACTTAGAGAAAAGGTTCTCTTACCAGGAAAAGCTTTCAGCAGAATTGTAGAGGTGCCTCAGTGAAATAATAGTAATGGCAGAATTCACTGAACATTCAAAGCATCATTCCCCTTTCTTTATTAACACAGCTACGAAAGAAATGGAGAAAGGAACGTGACTTTGATTTTGGACGGTCACTTGGAAATTACTTTCATCCCCTCCCCACCTCTCATCCTTAAAATGGGTGCTTATGTAGTTAAGGTAAAATATGTAGAGCAGACCGCTACACTAACAGTACATAGCCTAAAAAAAAAAGACACGAGGGCATTCGGGACCTTGAAACCAGCATCAGTACTAGTTCAGTAGGCACCAGAAAAACAACATTTTGAAACCCAAGTGCTGCTACAGAAACAAGAACACAGATCTCTCTTTTGCGGTCATAAAATGTTTTGTGCTACTGCATGCTCTACGACCCTGGCGTGTATTCATTACCGCAAACAAACCATAGAAAAAACATTTTGCAACAGAAAAAAAATAAAGTTTCTTATTTTGACAAATTCAGGTTAGGCCTTCCCTGTTTCGTCTCATTTGGTTTCTAGTGAATACACCCCTGGCGTGTGGCAGTGGGGGCCATTACCGATCATGCCGTTGACAGTGCCAAAGAGGACGGAGCCCTGCGTGGGGGTGGAGCTCTCGCCCAGGTTCTGCAGCACCAGTGACCCATGGGAGAAGACATTGACAAACTCCCCCAGGTGGAACACGCCCACCTCCTGCAGGTGTTGTCGCTCCTCGTCTGTAGTGGCCGCGCTGCCAAGGGAGAGAGGAAGGGAGAGAGCTCAACTTCTATTTTGGTCCAAATTATTTCATGCTTTGGCAATGTGTACCCATTTATTTAGTTCTAAAAAAGGCTACATTTCCAAGATGGCACAAAAAGTTTATTTTTGATTCTAATCATTGTACCTATCTATTTATACATTTCTGCTTTGGAAATGTGTGCCCATTTATTATAATTGAGAGAAAGTGGCAGGGATAAAGCGCACGATTAGAGGCAGGCAGAAAAATATAACTGGGAAAAGCAATAGATGTAGATGACAGGTAATGAGTAAGAAAAAACAAGCGCGTGGGGGAAGAGTTAGTGAGAAATAAGAAAGGTACAGTGATAGAATGCACATTTGATGACTGAAGACAAAAGAGCACAGGAGGAAGGACGAGAAGAGAGAAACGGTGGCATCAACAAACATCAGAGAGAAGGATAAAGGTCAACGGGAATTCAGTGATCATGGATGATTAAGTCTACGGCTTATGGAGGACGGCGGGCAGAGTGCGAGGACATGTCTGGGCCGGGCTCCATCTCATTTAGTCCTTCAGCGATTCTATGCATACTATTTATTTCCCTCCTTCCAAGGTGAGAGGATTCTAGAGAGGTCAGATGCCACCTCACCTGTCTTTTTGACAAACAAAGAGGTTGAAGGCATTCTCCGCCCCCAGGAAGTTGTCATCGTCCAGGATCTCCACAGCACTCATCCAGTTGGGATTGAAGTCACGGGCGATCTGAGAAGAGTGACAGGGGAAAAGCAGGCGTATCACCAGTGGCTCAAATCCATTCAATAAACTTTATTAAGCCAAGAGGTGCAATTATTGATAAACAATGGTTCCAACTCATCACTCAAGTTTTTATTAATTAGAAGTGTTTGGTGTTGAATCCTCCTCGATTATAGCCCATGAGAAATGAGTGCGACAAAATAAAAGCATTCAAATCTATATTTTGGAGAATGCTGTATTCCAAGGAGGAACCACCCATGATGAAAAAAAACTGGATATGAGCAGAACACCAAAACAAATCGTCATTTAGACCTTAAAGTCTGTACCCAGTCTGGGTTCCAATTCTACACCCTCCTCCTTGAAGTGTGGCACTCAGCACATCCCCATCCTCTTAGGGGAAAAGGGTGGAGAATTGGAACACTGGCAGGGCCTCTCTTAGTATCGTTCCTTACCTCCTCAAAGTTGCCCTCCATGGGTTTATAGGCCAGCAGCAGTACAGACCTCATCAGGTCTCCCACCAGGATGAAGTCTCCTTTGGTCTTTAGGTAGAGTGCCATGATGTTGTTGTAGTGGTTACACTCTGTCCTCAGCTCCTTCTCGGCGGTCCACTCGTACAGACGCACCTGGGGCGGGCGCACATTGATGATGCGTTGATATTGACATACTCCAAAGCTCCTCAACAATTGTGTAACAAGGACTCGAAAGCACCCAGGTTGTTTTTTTTTGTATGAGACATGTTTATCACGCAATTACAATAAATACTCCCGTCAATGTTCCTTCCGATTCCAACGTTCCATTTGAAAGAACACTACTGGATAAAGTTAAAATCAACTAAATTCTCTGTAGTTCAAGTTTATCCCTAACACTCATTCCGTATGGTTGTGAGTCCGATAACTACAGTTTCACTGTGGCAGTCATTATGGCCAGTACGGTCCATTGTAGAGGAAGCACTGACTTTGACAAGGCAGCAACACAAAGTTTTTTTAATTTTTTGCAAACAAATTTTAAAGTCAGGATTGAGAAATAAGACTCAGCCTGCGGAATGTCTTTCATTTTTTAAAATTTTTATGCCAAGTACCAAGGGGCGAAAGTACCCGACTCTCTTAAATCAAATATTCCCTTAGGTGATGCATTAACTGCAACGGAGAGACAAAAGTGAAAGTTTTAATTTAAGTGGATGTAAAAATGTCCCTCCTTGTGAGTATCTACAACTATCGCTTGTAAAAATAGGAGCTGGCTTTAATTAGTATTTTTTTTAAATCTACTTTTTAAACCAAAAGTACTCACTGTGCTGTTGATGCTGGCCAGTAGTTTGCCATTGAACTCCACCATGGAGTAGACGGCTCCCTTCACCTCCTTCTCTGCAACCGTCTGCAGCTTACCTACACAGAATAAGAGAAATAACACCGCCTGGGTCAGGGCTGGTGTTACAGTAGCCTGAAATCCAAACTGATATGTTTAACTTAACCGTTTGTTTCACTGTGAAAGAATGGTGAAACCCAGATCAAATGGTTTGGATTCCAGGCAGTTCTTTTAAACAAATGGTGAATTGCAGCACACCAGTTTGGTTTTCAGGCTAGTGTTATAGCTCCCTGATACAGTATTCACAGCATCTGTTCACTCGGGAGTCATTCATCTTCACGACTGAGATGATTATCGATAGGAAGGTGCTATCAGGCACTGTCAAGGGAGGAAGAAGCATGGAAAGGTGAGCGAGAAAGAGATACAAAGATGACGGGAAGAAAGAGACAGTAGAAGGTGTGAGAAAGAGTGCGAGCAAAAAAACAGGAGGATATGAAAGAGGGGGGTGGGGGAAAAAAACAGGAGAAGAATGAAGGGAAAGAGTGAGCGAGAACAATGAGAATGGAAGAAAGGAAACGTTTGTCCTAACCATCAGTGTAGTGGAAGACGATGATGCGGCCTTGCTTGGGCTCCGCCTCCTCTGGGTAGACCATCGCTGTGCCAACGATAAAGTAGACCGCGGGGTCCCTGCCCAGGCGGCAGGACACCATGCTGAGGGCGTACTCACTCTGGAGGAACTGGTGGGCGTGGAGCACTGTGAGGATGAACACACGTGAAAAATCACGGTATTGAGGACAAATCACCACAAAAAGGTATGATTTTTGTGTACTCCTCAAGAGTACAACCATCAGCTTACCAATCACCAGTAACAGATCACATTAATTCACTTCAAATTGACAAATATTCTCCTTAATCAAGACTGTTTTAAGGGGGAACTTACCTTCGAAGGTGTGTTGGTCGACCACCAGGAGGCTGTGCACCTCCACCTCCTCCCCGAAGGAGGTCTCGTGTGGGGAGGTGCTGCTGGGGAACAGCTTACTGGAGCTCACACTGCTAGACAGAGCCTGGGGAGAGGTAGGGAGAGGGGGAGATATGGAAACCCAGACTATGAACCACCACAAGGCTAGGGGAAAAGTGTTCTTGTAAATAATATTATTTTTCTCCTTTCTTATCTTTAGTCATTATGTGCATTAAACCTAGACTAAACTAAGTCATCTGGACACCTTGTCAGCCAAGCGATGTGCATCACTAGCATTCAAACCACCCCCCCCCAGAAAACATAATTGCACTAAACGTGCTAAATAAAATACAGTAACTCTAGATGCTGATGCTTTAGCTCATATAGAGCGAAGTTTACAGATATTTCCGGACTGTTCTTTCACAAAACACACAGTTGCACTTAAGTCACGATGCATCATGAAAACCGTTGAATACGGGAAACAAGGCTCGGGGCCCATATTCAAAAGGTCTTGATCAGCACTCCTATTCTGAGAATACTTATGAATACGGGCACAGAATAGGAGATCCTGGCAGTGGTACAGTGAAATACCAGATGGTGTACAGCTACCTGAGTGCTCGCGCTGGGGCGCACCGCTGCAGTGGTCCCACTGGCGTCCTGCATCTCCACGCGGCTGGACAGCACCCCGAAACACTGAGACACTTCCTGGTAACAGATTCTCCTGAGAGGGAGAGGAAGCGAGAAGGGAGAATAAAGTGGAGAGATTGAAGGGGGGAGTGAGTGAGAGAGTGAGAAAGAGGAAAGAGTAAAAAGAAACAAATAAATGTAAATAAATAAATGTGTCGCTCTTGATTTACCTGAGGGTAAATCCATTGGGTAAATACACTTCTACTCTGTTGAACTATTTCTACTGGTGTTGTTCCCTCTTACCTGGGAGACTCGTAGAGGGGAACCGTGCGAATGTGGAGCTTCTGGATCTCGTCGATGGTCCCGATGGTGAGAGTGCTGTTGTTGGCCAGAGCCAAACTGTCAAAGACACAGAAACACAGGTTACAACCACACCAACAACAGATAAGTTGCATATTATTTTGAGCTTTGCAATCATTCATGTCCTTTCTTCAGAGTCCTTATATGAGGACAAATAACCACAACGGACTTCTTAGTCTCCTCTTGCACTGGTCTGAAAACACAGGACAGGTGACGGGGGGGTTTAAAAGGTTTCCGTTTAAACCTGTTCAAATCGTCTCACATCAGTCCAAATGGAGAAGACGTGCTAAGGATGCCACTTTGGACTATTGAGACGCGCGTGACTGACTAACCTGTCGGGGTAGCCCTCGGAGTTGAGCGGACACATGTAGTTGACCTCCTTGAGGTTGACATTGGAGAAGACCAGCTTGTGGTTGGAGGAGTAGATGACGGTGGGCCGGTCGGAGCAGGCAAACACGTTGGAGGTGGACAGGGAGCGGAAGGTCCTCAGCACCGTGGGCTGGGTGCCCAAAGTCACCTTCTTACGCTCGCTCAGCACGCCTGTTGGCAACACAACAGGGTCAATGCAAAACAGTTTAACAATAAGTTTGCCAACTTGACAGGATTAAACGCACCTTCAATTCAGTCTATTCAGGAGATAAGCGGCAATTCCAATCCAAAACCTTTTCCATTTTCAATATACATTGAGTGTCAATATCATTAGGAACACCTGCTCTTTCCATGACATACACTGACCAGGTGAATCCCTTACTGTTAAATCAGTGTACATGAAGGGGATTGTGTATTTGTGCCATTCAGATGGTGAATGGGGCCGACAAAATATTTCAGTGCCTTTGAATGGGGTATGGCAGTAGGTGCCAGGCACACCGGTTTGAGTGTGTCACGAACAGAAACACTGCCGAGTTTTTCACACTCAACAGTTTCCTGTGTGTATCAAGAATGGACATCCAGCCAACTTGACAACTGTGGGAAGCATTTGAGTCAACCTGGGCGGGCATCCCTAAGGAACGCTTTCTACACCTTGTAATCCCGACCAATTGAGGCTGTTCTGAGGGCATAAGGGGCTGCAACTCAATATTAGGGAGGTGTTCCTCATGTTTTGTACACTCATTGTATTTCCAATGAAGAGTTTGACATGTGGGTTGAAACAGAATCGAACTGCAGCTGTTAAGACAATGAACAGGCCCATTTGACATATCTTAACCTAATTTGTTCTATCAATAAATGACATGATGGTGCAGTTAAACCGTCTGGAATGTTTATTCAAATGTGACTCAATCAAAAGGCAACAGCAGTATGTGTTGCTCCAGCAGCCTGACCTGTAGTCAGGTCCAGGCCGAAGTAGAAGAGTGCTCCATCTCCCAGGGCACACAGCAGGTAGTAGCCGCCTTCGAACGTCGTCATCAGGATGGAGCGCGGGATAATTTCTACACACACACACAGACACACACACACAAACACGTCAAATGTGTGAAAAGCTTTGGAATAGCAGCAGAATTCCACTGTCAAAACAACTATTATTCATCCCCCGAGGTGCAATTAAGAAAAGTATTGACAGCTAGGTCACATAACAGCTTCCACATGGTTGTGCAACATTGCAAATGGATCTAGGATGTGTGGAAGCAGCAAGAGTGCTTCTGTCCCTTAGGATTCCCTCCACTTTCATGGACAAGTTACACAGGCTTTGAATAGGAGGGGTTTATAAACACATCCAAAAATAATGATAACAGGAGGACACAAAGAGAATGTCCAATACAGAGAAAAAAAAGGGATTTGTGTGCCGATTTTTTTGCAGCTTCCAATCATATTTTTTTTTAAATAAAATGTTCGATTTTACAGAAGCTTTACTAAAAGAACACGTTGGGAGCAACAAAACAGTGGGCGGACATTAGGGATGGGCATTTGAAAGTATGTCTATGTTCGAGTACACTGGAAAATAATGTAGCATACTCGAGTACTCGCATGTTAGCGTGAAATGGGGGCTGCGATAACAGTTGCTCCAATTACGGTTTGTTCTGATACTCAACTAAAAACTAAACTAATATTTTCACTGACAGACTCCAAACAAACACTTTGTCAGTGCTTGTATACATTTTACCTGCTAAATAGTTGCATTTATAAAAATGTTGCCGATTAATAGTCACCGTATACAAAACCTTGAATCGAGTACTCGTGCCCATCCCCAGCGGAAATGAGCTTTTTCTCAAAGTTACAAAGACTTACCTGGCTACACAAAGGTTCAAATCAGTTGCTCCATCTATCCATCCAGCCATCCCACCTGGACTATCCCTTTAGTACACTTGAATCTCCACCCCCTCTCACCTCCTCCGAGCATCTCCTTGTGCAGGGCGGTGAAGCAGGGCAGCTTGAGGACCCGTGCTGATATGTCCGTCCACAGGCCCACGGCGCAGAGGGGCGACTCTCCACCCTCCCCCAGGGGCGTGATGTCTAGGCAGGCCACCTCATGCTCCATTTCCACCGTGCTGAGGGGGGACAGACAGAACAGCATGAGATTGGATAAATGTTTTATTAAATTATATATAAAACTTTCTTCTTTTTTTTAAATAGTAAAAACTATAGAACACATTTGATACATATGTATTGCGTTTTTACTCCTAATATGAACAAAAACAGACGCACACAATGACTACACCTCACCTGCCCAGACTGGCATGCTCACACCCCCATCCCTAGTGTCTGCATTATTGTTTGCCACAGCGCCTTAAATTCTCCCAATTTGTTTTACCTTGGTCGCCCATGCCATTTCAATAACAAATCATTGGATACTTCCATTGTGTTAATGATGACGGACTGATTTACATGTGTTTAGTATAGGTATTTTTCAAGATGAGTGAAGAGAATCCTCCAAACCATTGGGTATGTCACTACACCCCAATATGGGAATTGGATTTATAAAGTGCATTTAAAAGGTGCTCAAAGCACTTTATGTTGTGTAGCCAAGATTTACTTAATTGATATATGTTTTGCCCCAGTGTGTGTTGGTACAGCCCACTCTCAAAAAGGCACAGCTTTTGCTACGGCTGAGCATCAACAGTCACTTAAACAGTGTTTACTGAACTAGACCACATTAGTAGAGCGTTCCTTGAAGAGCAGTGTAAGACAAGCTCAGGCATGGTGATGGCCTGTAAAGCTGACTCCAACTGGGTTCAAAGTGGTGTGTGTATGTGTGCATTCGGAAAGTATTCAGACCCCTTCACTTTTCCCACATCATGCTACATTACAACCTTATTCTAAAATGGATCAAATGGTTTGTTTCCCATCAACCAATCTACAAATAATACCCTATAATAACAAAGCAAAAACAGTTTTTTAGAAATGTTGGCAAATGTATAATTTAAAAAAAAAACTGAAATATCACATTTACATAAGTATTCAGACCCTTTACTCAGTACTTTGTTGAAGCACCTTTGGCAGGGATTACAGTCTCAAGTCTTCTTGGGTATGACACCACAAGCTTGGCACATGTGTATTTGGGGAGTTCCTCCCATTCTTCTCAGCACATCCTCTCAAGCCCTGTCAAGTTGGGTGGGGAGCGTCGCTGCACAGCTATTTTCAGGCCTCTCCAGAGATGTTCGATCTGGTTCAAGTCTAGGCTCTGGCAAGGCCACTCAAGGACATTGAGACTTGTCCTGAAGCCACTCCTGTGTTGTCTTGGCTGTGCGCTTAGGATCGTTGTCCTGTTGGAAGGTGAACATTCGCCCCAGCCTAAGGTCCTGAGCACTCTGGAGCAGGTTTTAATCAAGGATCTCTGTACTTTGCATCGTTCCCTCGACCCTGACTAGCCTCCCAGTCCCTGCCGCTGAAAAAAATACCCACAGCATATGCTGCCATGTGTGAATGTTCCTGAGTGGCCAAGTTAGTTGACTTAAATTCACTTAATTTATGGCAAGACCTGAACATTTTTGTCTAACAACCAATCTGACAGATCTTGAATAATTTAGAAAATATTAAAAATGGGTAGATGTTTCTCAATCCAGGCATGCAAAGCTCTTAGAGTCTTACCCAGACAAACTCACAGCTATAATCATTGCCAAAAGGTGCTTCTACAAACTATCGACTCAGGGGTGTAAATTACTTTTACTTACTTATAGTTCATTTTCAATCAATTATACAAAAATGTTTTTACTGTCATTATGGGTATTGTGTGTCAATTTACACACAATATCCCATAAATTGTATCCATTTTCAATTGTGGCTGTAACAACAAAATGTGGAATAAGTCAAGTGGTATGAATACTTTCTGAAGGAACTGTGTTTGTCATTTCTTCTGTTGATTTAACTTTTATTCATACTTAAAGCTACAATTCAGTTGGCCTGGGGCTCACCACGTCTCAGGTGGTGTTTAACAACACTGTAAATAAAGTTGAACTGGATTTGAGTTGTGTGTACCTGATCTGTTTGAGTTCCCCAGAGAGGATCTGGAGATAGTAGAGGGCGCGGCCCACGGCCAGCACCACCTGGGAGGAGTTACATGCGGCCACGCTGATGTTCCGGCCCAGCGGCTCCTTCCACTCAGACACCAGGGCCTTGCTGTCCTGCATTACCAGACGCACACCGCCCGACGTGATCTGAATCACACACACAGTACATAAATATATTGGCACCGTTGCACGATTCACTGTTTGAACACTTTTAGTGTTCACATGTGTATTGGTTTGATTCACAACAGCACCTACAAATAAATTTAGTTTAAGGCAAGTGATTCTTGTTCATGTGCAATTTCTCTCACCTGTTGTGCCAGGTGCCCACCGGATAAAAACAACCATTAAACATCAGTTTTGCAGAGGAAAATATATTCTGCTCCATTGACAAAGTGCAAGCGTGTGTGTGGCACAGGTGTGTGTGTCCGCGTGGCAGACGCACATGATGGCGCAGTGACTGTCTGATGAGGAACAGGCCGTAGTGAGATAGGTTATAGGCCTACATCACGGCCTGGATAGAAGCAGTCTACAGTCTTCAGAACGGGATAACAATTGCTTTATTTGCCTCAAAATAGAACAATAAAAAATATTTGTCACCTCTCATAAAGCTGTGATTGAGAATAGCTGAGGCTGTAGACTTTCATTCTTGAAAGCCACTAACTTTAGGACAACACCTTCGTAGGCTTGAATATTTGGGAAATAAGCTCCTGTTCATCACTAACCATATCTTAAAGCTATTACGGTAGGCCTAGTAGGAGGATAGGTTTTTGGCCATTTGGTTTTCAACCTCGCATGGAGGGATTTTTACAGCCAGCATGGATCCCCAAATCCAGATGTGCAAAGCTGATAGACATACCCAAGATGCTTTAAATCGCAGCCAAAGGTGCTTCTATGAAGTAATGACTCAGGAGGGTGAATACTTACAGAAATATCGAATTTACATATCGAATTTTCAATAAATTTGCCCCAAAAATGTAAGATATGTTTTCACTGTGATTATGGGGTATTGTCTGTAGCTGGTTGAGAAAAACAATCCATTTTGAATTCAGGCTCTAACAACAAAATGTGGAATAAGTATAAATATTTTCTGAAGGCACTGTATATGTATTGCGATTCAATACAGATTTTATTGCGATTCGATGTTCCAAACATATTGCTCATCATATGTCTACCGCAGAGGGATAAGAGAGCCATGAGAAACATTTTAATCAGTCATGGAAATAAATTAGTTTTGGTGCAGGTACAGCCAATTAGCACAAAAATATTGCAATAGTCAAAACTATACCACATAACGTGAAAAATAATATCCCTATATGCAACAATAGATTTTTTTCCCCCTCATCACTAGTGTGTGCGCGCGTATTTGTGTATACCTGGATGAGCTGCTGGTGGGCAACGTTGCCACAGTAGAAGGTCTGCAGGTTGTCCACAAAGCCAGGCAACTCAGTCTCCTCCACCTCCTCCCCACTTAGCATCAGCACCCTGAGGAAACACGGAACGACTTATATACTTAAAAATATAAACACAACATGTAAAAAGTGTTGGTACCATGTTTCATGAGGTGAAATAAAAGATCCCAGAAATGTTTAATATGCACAAAAAGCTTATTTTGCCCAAATGTGCACAAATTTGGAGCGTTCACCAGAGCTACTGGCAGATAATTTTGTTAATTTCTCTACCATAAGCCACCTCCGTAATTTTAGCGAAGGTCCAACAGGCCTCACAACTGCAGACTACGTGTAATGACACCAGCCCAGGATCTGCACATCAGGCTTCTTCACTGGCGGGTTAGTCTGAGAGGAGCAACCTTGACAGCTGATGAACCTGTGGGTTTGCGCAACCGAACAATTTCTGCACAATCTGTCAGAAACCGTCTTAGGGAAGCTGATCTGCGTGTTTGTCATCCTCACCAGGGTCTTGACCTGACTGCAGTTGGGTGTCGTAACAGACTTCAGTGGGCAATGCTCACCTTCGATGGCCACTGGCTTGCTGGAGACGTGAGCTCTTCACGGATTAATCTTGGTTTCAACTGTACCGGGCAGATGGCAGACAGCGTGTATGGCAACGTGTTGGAAAGCGGTTTGCTGATGTCAACTTTATGAAGAGTGCCCCATGGTGGCGGTGGGATTATGATATGGACATGCATAAGCTACAGACAAGGAACACAATTGCATTTTATCGATGGCAATTTGAATGCACAGAGATACCTTGACAAGATCCTGAGGCCCATTGTCATGCCAATCCAGGGCTTGACATTAACTTTTTTTTGTCACTTGTCCTTTGGATAAGTAGGACACATTTTTTACTTGTTGAAAAGCTGAAGTCACAAAAAAAGGCTCAGAATACCATCGGTCAAAAGGGTGGCTGAAAATAAGTGAAGTACATAGGAGGGATCTGACATAATTTTCTGCACTTGCCCATTGACAATGTTATCCTTCCCTAGCAGCCATCCAAAATAAAATAAAAAAGTACAATACAAAAATGACTGCTACGCATTTGGCTGGCATGCTACAGGAGGGACGAGAAGAATCATGACATTGATCGCTATACAACGCTGTAGTATATTTAGTGGCCTCAAATCTTTTCGAAAAGCTTATTCCACTCTGGGGGAGCTGTGGCACGAAAGAGACGTGTAATTAGCTTAGGCCGGTCTGTGCCCGAAGCTCACAGATGGCACAAGTCAAAGTGCATCGCTGGCTGTGCGGTTTTGTGCCGAGTTGTAAATCATCACGGGCTGCAGAGCAACTCTGCTGTCCTCAACTTGATAATTATAAACTTATTCCCATTTTTCCCCTTATCCTTCTCTCTTATTAGGCCTAAGCTACTATACGTGTTGTAGTAGGTTGCACATTGCTAGAATAAGTTGGAAAAGGGCATCGGCCAACTAGCCATTTCTTTCATTAACATTCCTCAGCTGTAGCCTATGTTCTTTGAGTCCTCATTTTATTTCTCCATCTTGTATTGTTTGTTCAATGTCACTTCTTGTGGCCTAAAATACATAATTCAAAATAAATCTGTGAATGAGAATAGCATAGACTCCAACTTTGATAATTATGTCACCCAGACATGTCACCCATTGAGCTTGTTCGGGATGATCTGAATTGACGTGCATGACAGCATGTTCCAGTTCCCACCAATATCCAGCAACTTTGCACAGCCATTGAAGAGTGGGATAACATTCCACAGGCCATTATCAACAGCCTGATCAACTCTATGCAAAGGAGATGTGTTGCACTGCATGAGGCAAATGGTGGTCACACCAGATACTGACTAATCTTCTGATCCACGTTGCTACTTTTTTTAAGGCATCTGTGACCAAAAGATGCACATCTTTATTCCCAGTCATGTGAAATCCAAGGCCTAAAATATTTATCTCAATTGACTCATTAACCTATATCAACTGTAACTCAGTAAAATCTTAGAAATTGTTGCATGTTGCATTTATATTTTTGTTCAGTGAAAATAGGCCACGTACATTGTAAAAACAAGGCTGGCCCTCCCAAATGATTGACATGCCTGAAAGCCAATCAGATTGACTTTCCCAACCAATAAGGATGCTTGGATGCAATGTAGGGCACTGCCCGACACCTCAAGTTATTAAGTGTTTACATGCTGTTGCAAGAAGGAAGTGCTGAGCAACTGTTCACATGCTGTTTCCTAACTAAGTGTTGTGTATGTCCATTGCAATAAGTGCAGTATCGTTATTATTATTGTTACAAGTGTGTTTATTGAGTGCGTCTAGCATACTCAATATTGTATTAGCATTGTTTATATTATATACATGCTATAGCTGCAATATGTTTATATCTGCAATGTGTATAGCCTTGTGTTGTGTAGTAGCTAGTACCATTCTACAGATTCTAGAAGTTCCCAGAATGTTCCAGCTCTTTCTGTGCACCAGCACAGGCGCAGTAGCCCTAAATTAAGATCTCAGCCAGCTATAAGGCTCCATGGCCTTAGGCCTTCTACATATATCTCTCTGGCAGTGTATATTCTTTAATGATGTCTAGATGCTATACTATGGGATTCATTCATATGTTTATATTATACCACAGTTTGCTCATCTGCTTATTGTTATATTACATATGTACAGTTATCTTAGTAAATTCAAATGATTGTATTGTTTCCCCTTTTAGAACCACACAAAAAATATAAAGGAACTTTAAAAATCAAATCATCTATGCCCATGTTTGCGTGTGTTGGTGACCAAGTGTTGAGTATGGGCCTCAGCATCATGTTCTGACCAGACAGCACTGTAGTGGGCATATCTTAGTGAATTCATTTACGTGTAATAGCAGGTGAAGAGAGCCAGCTGGTTGTTTTTTCATGGTCCTAGTTTTCACTGGATTTAGTGACCAACAGTTTTTTCATGCATTTGATCATTTCAACCTTTGTAAAATTGTCTCGTTACAATTAGTGTAAAAATCTATCCATGTCAACAATGTCTGACTCTGAAATTAAATAAATATTTTGTTTTATCTGTCTATTCTCCCTTTTGTTATAATATGTGTCAAATCAATAACTCATCATATAAACAAGGTACTGTGTGAGGCATTAGGCAAGGCTTCACCAGACTGAACAGGGAGCGATTGTATTGTGGTCAACACGTGCAGAACCTTTCTATAAGGCCACCACTGGTTGTCTCACCTTGTCTGGCCCACGAAAGACAGGACCAGCATATCGTCCGTCTCTCTCCCAGCCTCTGAGCGAAGGGGCCACAAACCTTGGAGGACAACAAAAAATATGGAGGAAAATAAAACATCCAAGTGTTCAACAGAACTAGAAAACAAGCAGCATTATTAGCTAGGTGGTGTTTCATTAGGACAAACGGAAAATGTTTCAAAGTGTTTTGCTACAGAAAACAAAAGTGAGCTTCTGATTTGGACAACTATTGGATTAAGAGTGCAGGTAGTCCCTCCCGGTTTTAGTCTGTTTTCTTCCATTTCAGTGCCTAGTGAACAGGAACCTGAACTAGAAAGGAGTCAACGCTGTAGCTTGATTGATCCGTGCCCACAGTCCTGGTGGGCCAGGGCAGTTTCTCAAGGTTTTCGTTCTCTATCTGGGCCTCATTGATTGGCCAAGTAAACAATTTGCTTCTCATCAACGTGTTCATGAGTATGTGGCCGATGCCAGAGACCATAAACAATTTTTTTTAAACTACAATCAAAAAAACAGCAATAATTAGACAGATGCAAACAATATGGAAAAAATCCCACTGAAGCCCCATTTCCATTGGCACTTTGAAGTCCACCCAGGTTGGGCTGGCCTTGGTGGGTTAGCTCAAATTGCATTTCCACTGCCTTCAGAAATGAGAAATGACGACATGTTGCTAGGCAGCCAATATGTGACTGCAGCTGGCATCGCTAATATTGCTAGCTAGCAAGATGTTGAAGAATTTAATTCACCCTCACCATGTTGTAACTAACATCCCATACACCCGCCAGTGCCAGCCAGACTCAGAGCCAAGTATTTAGCTTGCTGAAGTTAGCTAGGTAGCTAAACAGGCTAGCCTCTTAGAATGTAGATGTCTACCTAATTAGACACCCAAAAGTAACTGCTATTCATGTGTAATTACATGATTCTGACAAGCCAAAACATGATATACTTGGACAGATGACATCTGGGATAGTATGAGGAAATTATCAGAACATTCAAACAAAAACATGTATTTTGTGTGTGCTTGTAAGTAATATTTAATTGACAAGCTAACAAGATAATTATTGATGTGTACCTAAACCTCTCCAAAGTGGCATATATCTGTAAATTAGGTCATTCCAATGCTATTACATATTTTCAATTCCTAAAATTGGTATTTGTAAAGTATAAAAGCATTTTTTTTACCATATCAATCTCACTCAAACATTGTGCTGGTGTTATGGGGTATCCAGGGTACATTCAAGTGTCCTTTCAACTCCTCCAAGGTGTTTGAATGTGGTAATTGCACTGTTTTTGCACACCGGATGTGACTAAAAGTTATTGTTCCCTATAAAAACGAAATATCTATAACACCAATCTTTCTCAAACATTCTGGTGGTGTTGGGGGGGGACATCCAAAGTAGAGGTCAACCGATTAATCGGAATGGCCGATTAATTACGGCTGATTTCAAGTTTTCAAAACAATAGGAAATCGGTATTTTTGGGCGCCGATTTCCGATTATTTTCTCAATTTAAATTTTATATATTTTATTTAACTAGACAAGTCAGTTAAGAACACATTCTTATTTTCAATGACTGCCTAGGAACTGTGGGTTAACTGCCTTGTTCAGGGGCAGAACGACAGATTTTGACCTTGTCAGCTCAGGGGTTCCAATTTTGCAACCGCAGTTAACTAGTCCAACGCTCTAACCATTGCACTCCACAAGTAATCTGCCTGTTACGCAAATGCAGTAGAAGCCAAGGAAAATTGCTAGCTAGCATTAAACTTATTTTATAAAAAACAATCAATCATAATCACTAGTTATAACTACTAATCCAGTTTAGCAGGCAATATTAACCAGGTGAAATTGTGTCATTTCGCTTGCGTTCATGTCAGGGAATATGCAAGTTTGGGCTGCCTGGCTCATTATGATCTAATTTGCCAGAATTTTACACAATTATGACATAGATTGAAGGTTGTGCAATGTAACAACAATATTTAGACTTAGGGATGCCACCCGTTAGATAAAATACCGAACGGTTCCGTATTTCACTGAAATAATAAACGTTTTGTTTTCGAAATTATAGTTTCCGGATTCGATCATATTAATGACCAAAGGCTCGTCTTTCTGTGTGTTATTATGTTATAATTAAGTCTGGGCCTGCTGCTGACTGAGCAGCAGCAGGCCCGTAATCATTCATTCAAACAGCACTTTCGTGCGTTTTGCCAGCAGCTCTTCGCAAGCACAGCGCTGTTCAAGCCTATCAGCCTAATGGCTGGTGTAACCAATGTGAAATGGCTAGCTAGTTAGCTGGGTGTGCGCTAATACTGTTTCAAACATCACTCGCTTTTAGATTTGGAGTAGGTATTCCCCTTGCGCTGCAAGGGCCGCGGCTTTTGTGGAGCGATGGGTAACGATGCTTCGAGTGTGGCTGTTGTCGATGTGTTCCTGGTTCGAGCCCAGGTAGAGGCGAGGAGGGGGACGGAAGCTATACTGTTACACTGGCAATACTATAGTGCCTATAAGAACATCCAATAGTCAAAGGTATATGAAATACAAATGGTATAGAGAGAAATAGTCCTATAAATACTATATTAACTACAACCTAAAACCTCTTACCTTGGAATATTGAAGTCTCATGTTAAAAGGAACCACCAACTTTCATATGTTCTCATGTTCTGAGCAAGGAACTTAAACGTTCACTTTTTTACATGGCACATATTCTACATGGCACATATTACTTTCTTCTCCAACACTTTGTTTTTGCATTATTTAAACCAAATTGAACATGTTTCATTATTTATTTGAGGCTAAATTGATTTTATTGATGTTTTATATTAAAGTTAAAATAAGTGTTAATTCAGTATTGTGTAATTGTCATTATTACAATTTTTTTTAAATAAAAATTAATAAGTTGTTTATTTAAAAAAAAAAAAAGATTTTATTTAAATCGACCGATTAATTGGCATCGACTTTTTTGGTCCTCCAATAATCGGTATCGGCGTTGATTAATCATAATCGGTCGACCTCTAATCCAAAGGTTTATCATGTTTTTCAAGCGCAAAGATAGTCACTCGGGGGACATTCGACGTTGCCATTATGTCATACATCATCAGATAACATTGGCAACAGGCTAGATTTGTTCCTCCCAACCTAAGAATTAACGTAGCTATAGCTCAAAAACAGACCAAATCGAAGCTTACCTTGTAAAAATGATTGCAAAACGTTGTGTATTTTATTTTATTTTTTAAAGTGTGACTCTGGGCTGGTGATCAATAACAGAAGGTCACATGCAGACAAATAAGACATCCTCATGATCTGTGGAGGCCCAGCTTTTGGTGTGAATTAAAGTATTCCGTGTTAATTTTGCTTACGCTTCACAACGCTAACCCGAACATAGGTAGCAGCCATCTTGAAATCAGGTCATCGGCTCAGTCTGCCCTTATACATCCGTATGCCCATATATGGTAGTAAATCACACCCAATATTTTAAGAAACAGATCAATAGCCAAGATATTCAGCTTTGGCCTCCCGGGTGGCGCAGTGGTTAAGGGCGCTGTACTGCAGCGCCAGCTGTGCCACCAGAATCTGGGTTCGCCCCCAGGCTCTGTCGTATCCGGCCGCGACCGGGAGGTCCGTGGGGCGACGCACAATTGGCCTAGCGTCGCCCGGGTTAGGGAGGGTATGGCCGGTAGGGATATCCTTGTTTCATCAGGTGCACAGTGTTTCCTCCGACACATTGGTGCGGCTGGCTTCCGGGTTGGATGCGCGCTGTGTTAAGAAGCAGTGCGGCTTGGTTGGGTTGTGTATCGGAGGATGCATGACCTTCGTCTCTCCCGAGCCTGTACGGGAGTTGTAGCGATGAGACAAGATAGTAGCTACTAAAAAAACAATTGGATACCATGAAATTGGGGAGAAAAAGGGGGTAAAATTACATTTAAAAAAGATGTACAGCTTTCTGCAGACACCCTGTCTTTGCAGATAGGGGCTGCTGTTCTCATACCAGACTGAATTGAATAAAAAAATATAATATGGGAACGTTACATTTAAGAGGCTAGCTAGCTAGCTTAATTCCTACCTTGCTTGCCATGGCATTGGATATTAGCTAGCAAACCAGACAGGTTTGATATGATGTAGCTAACGAGCATTCAATACAACCTGGTCAGCAAAAATTACTGCTAGCTGATGTTAGCTAGTTAGTTTCAACTGATTTGCAAGCAAATCTAGCTAGCATTCTATGGCTGAGTGTTCTTCCAAAAGTTTGTGTAGTACAAAAATGGATGAAGGATCCAGGTATTGTGGTAACTCGTGTCATGTCTGACTACTGCAGTACTGCTTGTCCATGGGCAAGCTAACAGCAACAAGCCCATACAAGCTAGCTAAATGTTGTGTCAGCATCCAGCAGTGATCAGCTTGGCGGTTGTATAGTAATGGTGTCAACATCCTGGAGTCTAATTGAGCCGGCACCAGTTGTGAAACTGGGCTGCGCTGGCCTGGGTTTCCCTCCACCCAGCTCGAATTTGAGAATTTCATTCAAGGCAGCTTGAATTTGGCCCTAGTGTATCAGAGGTAGAGAGACTACCATATATTCAGATCTGTCTAGGGGGATAAGAGCTAGGGGTCAATTTGGGTATTGGTCCAGAGAGAGCAGCATCTTCCTTTTTTCCAAGGGCCCAGAAGCCCTCCTACTTACCTTTGATCCCTGGCAGGTCGATGCTGGCGTGTTCGTGGATCCCAATGCCATTCCGAATTATCCTGAGGGAGCCCTCCTTAAATGCTCCGGAACAGGTGACCAGCTGGCCCTGTCCCTGTCTCTCCAGGTCCACTACACACATGTCCACGATTGGCCCCAGGTTGGTGAAGGTCTCCATCACCGCCACGTACGACCCTGAGTCGTTACTGTCCACATTGAGCTGGAAAAGGGGGTGACAACTCTAGATAAACAACAAGTGGACTATTGATGTCCACCGCCCAGCACAGAAAAAATTGTGAGGCATGCTTATCCTTTCTTAAACGCTTCAATTTCAAAGCTGGAGTGATGGCAATCTTCCCCTTGGTTGCCTACAAGTGCTATAAAACTATACCATGCTCAAAAAGCACCGTATAAAACCAGTTTTCTGTTGTTTTTTTCTCATTTGTCTTTGTTAAAAATCAACACTTTTCCAGGGGTTACATTCATCGAGGTATTTTCTGTGTGACCGGTCCAAACTTACCTTGACCAACTGGGAGTCGCCCAGTCTGGAACCAACAAACACCACACCGTTGTCTAGGTAGGTCAAGCACTCTGCAATGGACGTCTGCAAGGGAGGGAGGGAGGGTCGCACACAGACATTACTCTTCAGTAGTGTTGTAAAGGGATGTTTTGTTAATTAGTAAATAGTACCCTACAGCAAAGTATGTTTAAATAATTTCTAACTTGTTAACAATCTCTGCTAGTTAGTTTTTGCTACCATGTGGGTTTTAGCCTGCTTGAGCCTGCTAACTGAGTGTTAATTCACCTCTATCCACACGTTTCATTTTAAAACATTTCTTACAAAGGAGTTGTTTAATCTAACTGCTTAACTCAGCCAAAAAAAAAACAGTCCTCTCACTGTCAACTGCGTTTACTTTCAGCAAACTTAACAGGCCTACAAGCCCTCAGTCCAGCCTCTCTCAGCCTATTGTAGACAGTCTGAGTACTGATGGAGGGATTGTGCGTTCCTGGGTTAACTCGGGCAGTTGTTGTTGCCATCCTGTACCGCAGGTGTGATGTTTGGCTGTACCGATCCTGTGCAGCAGGTGTTGTTACACGTGGTCTGCCACTGCGAGGACGATCAGCTGTCCGTCCCGTCTCTCTGTCTTAGGCGTCTCACAGTACGGACATTGCAATTTATTTCCCTGGCCACATCTGCAGTCCTCATGCCTCCTTGCAGCATGCCTAAGGCACATTAATGCAGATGAGCAGGGACCCTGGGCATCTTTCTTTTGGTGTTTTTCAAAGTCAGCAGGAAGGCCTCTTTAGTGTCCTAAGTTTTCATAACTGACCTTAATTGCCTACTGTCTGTTACTGTCTCAATGACTGTTACACAGGTGGATGTCCATTAATTGTTTATGGTTCATTGAACAAGCATAAACAAATTTTCTTTCAAATCTTTACAGGAAAATGCCACGGGCACTATCTGATGTGTGGAGACATTTCACTACAGCTAATGTAGAAGGAAAAGCAGTGTACATTTGCAAATACTGTGCCAAATCAAATGTGAAGAATGCAAAAAAATGCAGAATCATCTGGCCAAGTGCATAAAGTTCCCTCAGTGCTCACAACAAGCAACCTCTGACAAAAGTCCTTCCACTTCTATTCGAGTTAAAAATGATGAACAAGACACCTTATTGATAGCAACAACTCACAGTCCTCCTGGAATCAGAAGATTTTTTTGCCTCAATGGATGAACAGTCAGAGAAATGCTGATGAATGTCTTGCTCGAGCTGTGTACGCAACTGGTTCACCTCTGATGCTCACAGGAAATGTGTATTGGAAGAGATTTCTGAATGTTCTTTGCCCAGCATACACCCCTCCAACCAGACATGCTTTATCTACTCATTTTCTGGATGCAGAGTTCAACAGAGTTAAAGTGAAGGTCAAGCAAATCAGAGAAGGCAGACTGTATTGCAATCATCTCTGATAGGTGGTCGAAAGTTCATGGGCAAGGAATAATTAACTACATCATCTCCACCCCTCAACCAGTGTTCTACAAGAGCAGACAAGGGACAACAGACACACCGGTCTCTACATTGCAGGTAAGCTGAAGGCAGTTATCAACGACCTTGGACCACAGAAGGTACTTGCACTGGTGACAGACAATTCTGCGAACATGAAGGCTGCTTGGTCTAAAGTGGAGGAGTCGTACCCTCACATCACGCCCATTGGCTGTGCTGCTCATGCATTGAATCTGCTCCTCAAGGACATCATGGCACTGAAAACAATGGATACACTCTACAAGAGAGCCAAGGAAATGGTTAGGTACGGGAAGGGTAACCAAGTTATAGCAGCAATCTACCTCACCAAGCAAAGCGAGAAGAATAAAAGCACCACATTGAAGCTGCCCAGCAACACCCGTTGGGGTGGTGTTGTCATCATGTTTGACAGTCTACTGGAAGGGAAGGAGTCTCTCCAAGAAATTGCCATATCACAGTCTGCCGATATGGACAGCCCCATCAAGAGGATGCTCCTGTATGATCTATTTTGGGAGAGAGTGGTAAGCAGCTGGAAACTCCTGAAACCTAGAGCAGTAGCCATTGCACGGATTGAGGGAGACAATGCCATCCTGTCTGATGTTCAGACTCTTCTTGCAGATGTAAGAGAAGGAATCTGTACTGCCCTGCCCACTTCACTGTTGCTCCAAGAAGAGGAAACTGCAGTTGTGAAATACATCAAAAAGCGTGAAGACTTCTGCCTGAAGCCCATATATGCCGCAGCATACGTTGCTGGCAAGAACATCCTGTCTGGTGCAGAGATCAACAAGGCCTATGGTGTCATCACTACCACATCTTACCACCTTGGCCTGGATGAGGGCAAGGTTCTTGGCAGTCTGGCAAAGTACACTTCCAAGCAAGGGCTTTGAAATGAAGATGCAATATGGCAGTCATGCCAACATATCTCATCAACCACCTGGTGGAAGGGACTTTGTGGATCTGAGGCTCTTTCCCATTGCCTGCATCCGCCTCTAAATCCCACCAACATCAGCCGCCTTAGAGCGCAACTGTCCTTGTTTGGGAACACACACACAACATGCTGACCAATACAAGTGTTAAAAAATTGGTGGCCATCCGGGCAAATTTGAGGCTTTTTGAGCCTGACAACGAGCCATCCTGAGGCCTCAGAGTCTGATGTTCAAGAGGAGACATGGAAGCCTGAGAGGAAGACAACCAAAGCTTTAGTTTTTAGACTATAATTTTACAGATGTATGTTGAAAACGTTTTTGGGAGATGCGATGGATCATCGGGGATCATTCCCTTTCTTTTGTTGTTCAATAAAATCATCCCATGTGAAAAGTCAATTAATTTAATTAAAAAGTTAAATTCGTAACTAAATGGTTTTGTTAATATTGGAAGGATTTAATCATTTGCAATTATGTCTTCTTATGATAAGGTAAAAGGTGTAAGTTTCTGTCTCCATACGATATGGGTAAATATATCCAAAGCAAAAACATCCACACTTAAATGGTATTAATATTAATTTGTATATATTTCCATTAATTCCCACATATATTCCCACAGAAAGTTAGCACCTCTGAATATTCCCCAAAATGTACAACCCTACTCTTCAGCCCATCTCATATTATCAACTTACAAAAAGGGCCTGGTGTACACTCACATATTTTTTTTTTACAATACACACTGAAGGATAATTCTGCCATTGAGACTCAGTTGTGTAATGTGAATATCAAAGAGGAAAGAAGCAGAGAAAAGTGAAAGAGAGTTCAAAGGGGACATCACTGAAAGCAAGATACGAGACGACTGAGCCAGATAAAAAAAAGAAGAGATCAGAGGGAGACAGAAAAAGCAAGAGAGACATCAGAGAGAGCAAGAGAGAAGGCTTTCTACAGAGAGAAGAACAAAAGACAGAAGTTGAGATGAAATGAGAGACCACACAAAAGAGAAAACAACCAGAAACAGAGAGAGGGAGACAGCAGGCCTACAACACATACCTCTCCGAGCAGCTCGACACGGAGGTCCTTGAGCACCACGGCCCCGTCCATCAGCTCCTCCTTCTCCAGCAGCAGCATAAACAGGCGACCCTCCATGTCCCCCAGCAGGTAGCGGGAGCCGTTGGGGTCCACGCGGTTGTGACATACGATGGTGCTTTGCTGTTGGGGGCGGGACAGAGGTGGTGTATGAGGGGAGTGTCCCTCTGTTCTATATAAAGTGCTTTGAGCATCTGGAGAAGTGCAGCACTATATCCAATTCATCATTGCTATCAAACTGCATGATGCTGGAAAAGAGTTGAAAGCCTCTGCATTGTGTTGATTTACGTTGATCTTACCTTGATGGTGGGAGGCGCAATGGCCAAGTATTTATCCCCGTTGTGGTAGGTGATGGATTCTTGTCCAATGATTATAGCACCTCCAAATGGTTCTGGGACTGAAATAGACAAATACATCAACCACCACGTAAATCAACCAACAAGGGAATCACATTTAAATACACTATAAGAAGAAGTAGAAAAAGCAGAAGAGGACCCTTGGGTGCTGCAGTTCCAGTGGAAATTATCTTTAAACACTAATCTAAGAGTTTTGAACATCAGAATGAAGTAAATCTCATGAGCATTGGACCAGGGCCCGACGATCATTGTCTAACCCTGCCTGGATTCTCTCTCTCCTCACCTGGGATGACCATAGAAGCCTCAGCCTCCACGTTCTCCTGTTTCCACGGCCCCTTGTTGAACTCCTTCTCCCTCAGCGACACCTCATAGGTCTTCACATGCCGTCCCTGAGGGTCCTACAGCACACAAACACAGAAACAAATCAGACTGACACACTCGCAGATATTCACGCAACATTTATGTTAACTAAAGCACACATTCCCCCTTTCAGCGGACATGCACTACTGTCTCATATACACATCCTCTCTTACTCCCCAATATTCTTTCAAACAGCATCATATTCCTAATCTTGCATTTTCTCATCTCCTCCCCAACCACCCCCTCAAAACACAACCACTCCAACATTGTACCCCTTTCATCCACCACTTCCTACCCATCCCTCCCCCCACCCTATTTTACCTCCACCCCTCCCTACCTGATAGATGAAGCAGACTGTGGGCGCCTGACAGCCGTACAGGAAGTGGACGTCGATGACCTGCAGCTCCTCCAGGCGGATGTTGAAGGCCTTGAGTTCTCGGTTCTCCCGGTCCAACGGAATCACCTTGAATAGGCCGTCGTACAGCCGCAGGCCGATCATGCGGCACTCAGGGTCTACAATGCCAATGATGCCCGTCTCCGAGGGACGCCCGATGCGGTCCTATGCAAAAATAAATAAGTTGGTCAAGTAAGAGGAGTTTCACAGCATCCTATTGTTTCAGTCTGCAGAGTATTCCTGTTGCAGTTTTGCAGAACATATACCTTGACCTCCATCAACAGCTCAAAGACACTAGCTACCCTCATATTTATTTTTATCCTACCTGCACGTTGCCGTGGGCGCGGGTGATGATGTCGATGCTCTCCCCGTTCTGTTTGTACTCCAGGATGCAAGCGTTGTATTTGGCCGTGAGAATGAAGAGCAGATCCTTGCTTTCGCCCTGCAGTCAAAACAGACAAAAAGTTCCTCTCCATTGAAGCCAGTAAAAACATATGTCTGATGTTCAATTTCGGCATTAGTTTACAACTTGTATGGCAGTTACAGAAAGAAACCTGGGTCTTCTTAAGAGGGGCACACCGTAGTGGAACCTTTTGCAACATTAAACATAATTTTGTGTTCTTATTGGGATCACGAGTGGCGCAGCGGTCTAAGACACTGCATCTCAGTGCTTGAGGCGTCACTACAGACACTATGGTTAAAATCCAGGCTGTATCACAACCGGCCGTGAATGGGAGTCCCATAGGGCGGCGCACAATTGGCCCAGCGTCGTCTGGGTTTGACCGGTGTAGGCCGTCATTGTAAATAAGAATTTGTTCTTAACTGACTTGCCTAGTTAAATAAAGGTTAAATAAAATAAATGAATAAAAGTTCATGCAGTACCTCCTTGTTTCAAAATGTTTTCTCTCTACTGAATGTGACCCAGCTTTGAAATGACTAACATGCACACACAAACATACAGGTAGTAGTAGACTCACCTTTGGCCTGAAGAGCTCCATGACAGCAATCTTGCCGTACATGCCCACCTCTTTGACGGGCCGGAGCCCTTCCGCTGTGACCACATAGATCTCCAGGCGTGTGTTTTTGGCTATGAGCAGATTCAGGTCCTCGGCAGAAGTAAAGTGGCCTGGGGAAGAGAGGGTGGTCTAGTCAGTCGGACTAACTTTTTCTAAGAGCTAAATTAGTAGTTATTGGAGTGCCTTCCAGCTTTCTGTATGACTAGCAGATATACATTTTTTATTTAACTAGGCAAGTCGGCTAGTGTGTGATCGGCTATGAAGAGCCAGCTGACATGTACTCCTGAGGTGCTGACTTGCTGCACCCTTCGACAACTACTGTGATTATTATTATTATTATTATTTGACCATGCCGGTCATTTATGAACATTTGAACATCTTGGCCATGTTCTGTTATAATCTCCACCCGGCACAACCAGAAGAGGACTGGCCACCCCTCATAGCCTGGTTCCTCTCTAGGTTTCTTCCTAGGTTTTGGCCTTTCTAGGGAGTTTTTCCTAGCCACCGTGCTTCTACACGTGCATTGCTTGCTGTTTGGGGTTTTAGGCTGGGTTTCTGTACAGCACTTTGAGATATCAGCTGATGTACGAAGGGCTATATAAATACATCTGATTTGATTTTGATTTGAAGTCTACGCAATAATTTCCCCCCCCAATCTCCTTCCTGTATATTGAAAATGCTAATTTCTTGAGTTCAAGTATTTGTTTTTCTATGTACTAGCAATACAACTGGCCTACTTTTCTAGCTAAGCAGATCATTTTTACTCAAAATATACACTAAGGTGACAACACTGCCTAGACAGTGTGATTTTAAAATTAACAATATGGGATTTGTTAGTCAGTGTCAGAATGCCTTAAATTAAGTGATTTTTAATCACACGTGATTTTAACCTAAAAAGTAATACATTGAATAGTTTGCCAGCTATCGCCAACATATTTGCAATCAAAGAAATGCAGGCAGTCAAAGGCTAAGTAAATGCCCTTACATTCGTAACTACGCAGGCTGTCCATGACTATAACGTTATAAATTTGCCAATTTATTATTTAGGTAGACATATTAACTGGCACTGCAGTGGCCTGCCTGCCTGCTACCTGTGTAATTTTGCAACACTGAAGCTCCAAACCTGTCTGAGATTCTTGGCCAACTGATAAACAAGAAGGTAATAGTAATCCAAACAAATTGACATCGGACAGCTGAAGATAGCTAGCATTAGCTTCAAAACATCCTGGCTGCGCAGGAGCACACACTGGCTCGTGACATTTTGTGTTCACTTGATTGACAATCGATTGCTAGCTATATGATATCGGTCGAGCGAAACCACATGTCCAATGCAGTGCATGGTTAATAAAACAACTTTGAACAAAGCCTTTATCAATGGACTTGATCAACTTGCTGGCGAAACAATATCAAGGGGCCTGCAGGTGCCTGTAGCTTGGCTTCTCGCGCGGGAGCTTAGCGTGCTAGTGGATGAGGTCGCTACGACATGTTGGTGCGCGAGCTAACAAGAATAACATAATTACCGGTGATGCAGGCATTGACTGCCGTCGGTTTCTGCGCTGTTACCACGTAATTATAAGACATGGCGTTCAAAGACAGAATAAGAACACCAGTGAAATCGTATCAGTTCTTCACAAGTGTTGAAACCATGGATATAAATAATTTTAAAAAACAAGCGGAAGTGTATTGCTAAAAACACGAGATATATTTACTTTCACAGCGCCCCATGTGGCTCGGAATTCGATTTGTCGTTGTTGGTGCATTTTTTAATAATATGGTGCATTGTCCATCTGCATTGGACAGAAGAGGAGAGTGTCATAACTTATATTATTTGGCTTACCCCTCTGTAATAGGACGTTTTTTCACAGGAAATACTGTGTTGCGATGCTTTACTCATCAGTGTTTTAAATTGTCAACCTCCGCAGCAGAGAGCCAAGTCACTGATGAAGAGGACTAGAGATCTTTCAGAGCCATGGCATTGTTGCTCACGTTTGATCAAGCAAAATTCCCTTATAAGAAACACTTAATCTACTTACTGTATCAATCAAAATCGATAATGGTCAAAATGGCAGGTGTTCTTCGGCTTGTATTACTGTGTGTGTGTGCGCATATGCATGCGTTAGGTTAGCATTGGACTGACACCAGAGACGGTAGAGAAAGCGAGACACCTCCCTCCTTAATTTGTTTCAGGACGGGGCCACTCTGGTCTACTTATTGCCCCTGCCCCGCGGTTGGGGTGCCACAGAAACAATATATTTCTAGTGAGGGCGTATGGGGAAAACAGGGAGGGGACAATAAGTAGACCAGAGCCATTGGCCTCACGCAGGAAAGCATGCTGACGCGAGAGAGGGAACGCCCACTTACAGACAGGAACCCTGACTATTTTTTCCAATGGTAAACTGCCTGAGTAAGACATCTTGGTCTATCCACCATCCTTGCTGACACCTTCATAAACACAGGGCTTGCAGTGACATCACTGCTGTCAAAAACACTGGCCTGTGGGCTGTAGGCTAAAGACTCAATCCCTGATTAATCCCAGGTATAAGAATAGATCCCTGTCTGTGGCTCCATGAAAGCAAGCATGCATATGGTGTATTGGAGTGTATATTTACTGTCGAGCACTATTTATGGGGTGGGTTAGGAGAGATGTGGTGATAAATTGACTGACACATCCAGTTTTACCTTCAGTAATATATAGACTCTGCCGTAGGTCTTTAGTCCCCTATTCTGAGACATACTGTATCTGCACAGCGTACATTCTGTTCACCCAAATTGTTTTTGGAGATTTAGCATGCGACTGTCTAACGGTTTGTCTTTTTCCATGTGTAAATCCAGTGTGTTTAGGCCAATGCAATGACCTCATAGGGTCATACCAAAAAAAGAAACCTCATTCACAATGCTTAGAGCTTGTGACGTCAATTGATGTGTCACATAAATGTGTGCTTATGCTGAGTGCATGTGATATAGGATTAACATTGGAAGTATTTACTGAAAGGAATACTGAGCACATATGCACTGTCTGGGTTTTGTTTAATACATTTGTACAAAAAGCAGGGGGGGGGGGAAGTAAGCATTTTAAACACATAAAACATTAGTTTTTCTTTCCAGTCATCTTCACACACAAAATCTGGCACACAAACTCTCAAATCATCCTACAAAACAACAAAGATAATAATTACATTGATAGCTAAATAACACAGACAAACGCAGTCACAAGGTTACAAAGTGTGAAAAAAAAGATATAACTTGTTGTGTCAATGTCACATCAAACTATGAGTTCTCAAATTTCAGCATCACAGTCATCTTGGTATAACATTCTGTCCATTAATCAAGGCCCTAAACCAGTTTGCCTCTTACAGTACATCTGGCTTGCCCTGCAAAGTGGCTTGCTGTATCCAAGCAGAATCTAATTTTTCACCCTTCTTGTTAAAGTTTACCCACGTCTTCCCTCCGTATAAGCCCATGCCTGTGCACTGTAGCGTCTATTTCAGTTCTGCACGTAGCAGTGTCTCTCTGTGTCCGTGGGGAAATGGAGGGGTCAATTTAGGATCTGTCCTTTCCAGTTTAATCTCCACACACTGCTCTTTGCTCACTGGCGGGCCCTGGCATTGGCAAAGGCGTCTCTGAGCCAAGGCGAGTCTTCATAGAGCCGAGGGTCACCCAGGTACTCTGTGGTGCGCTTGTAGAAGTAGTAGTACAACACGGACGCTGCACACAAACACACATCACCAATGAAAGACTGAAGTCATTTGGTTTTGAAACAGAAAAGACAACAACTATTGCGTTTCAGGCCTAACAGGTTTCCTAAAATGTGTTTCAGTAAGTGTGTGACCAAAGATAGCCTCACCTATTCTTTGGAAGACAAAAAGCACTTGGAGACCATCCGTCCACACATAGCGGTTTGATTTTAGCCAGCGTAGATTCTGCAGAGATAGACACAACCCAATGCATCATTCAGTTTGAGGGATAGCATTCTTTCACTAAGACATATAATAAACCATAAATTGATAGTAAATTATAATACATATGTAATAAACAATTATGAGGCCTACAGAAAACTTGAAATTCCATATTTCCCCCTGTGGATTAATAAAGTATACTCTCATCTTATTTGTGGCTAGGAGTGAATCCACTTATGACAAAAGCTCAGTCATAGTTGGTTGCCAGGGAGCTTCCTGAACATCACAGCTCAGGCTAAATCCCCCAATTGCCTGTAAGAATGATCCGTTCCTCTACAGTACTTCTCTCAAACCTCAAATTCACTGAATGTTGATCACCAGTCTATGAACAGATCCCATACCTTCACACGTGCACATTTCTATAATAACTACAAATCACAACTATCCCCATGAAAATACACAGGACACACACTCACACACGCAGGCTTCACACATACAGTTGAAGTTTACATACACCTTAGCCAAATACATTTAAGCTCAGTTTTTCACAATTCCTGACATTTAATCCTAGTAAAAACTTCCTGTTTTAGGTCAGTTAGGATCACCACTTTATTTTAAGAATGTGAAATGTCAGAATAATAGAGAGAATTATTTATTTCAGCTTTTATTTCTTTCATCACATTCCCAGTGGGTCAGAAGATTACATACACTCAATTAGTATTTAGTAGCATTGCCTTTAAATTGTTTAACTTGGGTCAATAAGTTAGGTGAATTTTGGCCCATTCCTCCTGACAGAGCTGGTGTAACTGAGTCAGGTTTGTAGGCCTCCTTGCTCGCACTCTTTTTCAGTTCTGCCCACAAATGTTCCATGGGATTGAGGTCAGGGCTTTGTGATGGCCACTCCAATATGCTTGGGGTCATTGTCCATTTGGAAGACCCATTTGCGACCAAGCTTGAACTTCCTGACTGATGTCTTGAGATGTTGCTTCAATAAATCCACATATTTTTCCTACCTCATGATGCCATCTATTTTGTGAAGTGCTCCAGTCCCTCCTGCAGCAAAGCACCCCCACAACATGATGCTGCCACCCCCGTGCTTCACGGTTGGGATAGTGTTCTTCGGCTTGCAAGCCTCCCCCCCTTTTTCCTTCAAACATAATGATGGTCATTATGGCCAAACAGTTCTCTTTTTGTTTCATCAGAACAGAGGACATTTCTCCAAAAAGTACAATCTTTGTCCCCATGTGCGGTTGCAAACCGTACTCTGGCTTTTTTTATGGTGGTTTTGGAGCAGCGGTTTTGGAGCAGTGGCTTCTTCCTTGCTGAGCGGCCTTTCAGGTTATGTCGATATAGGACTTTGTTACAGATACTTTTGTTTCCTCCAGCATCTTCACAAGGTCCTTTGCTGTTGTTCTGTGATTGATTTGCACTTTTCGCACCAAAGTACGTTCATCTCTAGGAGACAGAACGCGTCTCCTTCCTGAGCGGTATAGCGGCTGAGTGGTCCCATGGTGTTTATACTTGCACACTATTGTTTGTACAGATGAGCGCGGTACCTTCAGGCATTTGTAAATTGCTCCCAAGGATGAACCAGACTTACGGAGGTCTACAATTTTTTTCTGAGGTCTTGGCTGATATCTTTTGATTTTCCCATGATGTCAAGCAAAGAGGCTCTGAGTTTGAAGGTAGGCCTTGAAATACATCCACAGGTACACCTCCAATTGACTCAAATTATGTCAATTAGCCTATCAGAAGCTTCTAAAGCCATGACATAATTTTCTGGAATTGTCCAAACTGTTAAAAGGCACAGTCAATTAGTGTATGTAAACTTCTGACCCAATGGAATTGTGATACAGTGAGTTATAAGTTAAATAATCTGTCTGTAAACAATTGTTGGAAAAATTACTTAGGACATCTACTTTGTGCATGACACAACTGACATGTCAAAACTATAGTTTGTTTACAATAAATGTGTGTAGTGGATGAAAAATGAGTTTTAATGACTGCAACCTAAGGGTATTTAAACTTCCGACTTCAACTGTACACACACACACACACACACACACACACACACACACACACACACACACACACACACACACACACACACACACACACATATATATATATGCAAACCAAACAGTTTAATGAAAAGGACCCCGAGACATTATTTTCGTTGTTTGAGCGGGTTGCTGACACTAGGAGTTGGCCTGATTCTGACCGCACTTTAATGTTGCAGTGTGTGCTGACTGGTAAAGCGCAGGAAGCATATTCAGCTCTTAGTGTACACGACAGTGCCAGTTATGATAAAGTTAAAACAGCTGTGTTACAGATTTATTAACTGGTCCCTGAGGCTTACCGCCAACGATTTAGAACTTTAAAAAGGGATGATAAGCAGACTCATGTTGAGTTTGCGCGACAGTTATCTTTACAGTTTAATCGCTGGTGTTCCGCCTCTGCAGTTGTGACTTTCCAAGGGCTGTGTGATCTGATTATGTTAGAGCAATTTAAGGACACAATTCCTGATCGTATTGCCACGTATATTAACGAACAGAAAGTAAAGAATGTTGCTGACGCTGCGGTTTTGGCGGACGAGTATGTGTTGACTCACAAAAGTGTCTTTGCAGAGCCCCGTATTCGGAAAGAGTGGGGGCGTTCGGATAGATTTGGGCTTCGCTCACCGAGATACTTTGGTTCACGGGCAGAGTTCCATTCAACTAGGGTTGAGCCTGACTCCCATGGTAAAGCTGACTTTGGGCAGGAGTGTCACTACTGTCAAGGTTCAGGTCATTGGAAAAACGAATGTCCACTTCTCAGGTCAAAGGGTGCTTATGCTAAATCTAAGCCTACCGTGTTAGCTGCACCTGTTCCACATCAGTTCACTCATGACTCATTTCCTCAGGCCCAGGAGAATGTGAAAGTCCATATTGATCCAGACTATTTACCTTTCATTACGGAAGGTTTTGTGTCTATGTTAGGAAGTAAAGACCTAGTGCCAGTGAAGATCCTGAGAGACACAGGTGCCTCTGAATCATTTGTGTTGGAGTCTGTGTTACCCTTTTCTGCTGAGACTGATTCAGGGAATAGTGTTCTAATTAGGGGAATAGGTTTGAACACTCTTCAGTTCCATTGCATAAACTGATGTTGGATTGTGGGCTGGTGAAGGGTGAAGTTGTTGTGGGGGTGCGTCCTTCGTTGCCTATTGAGGGTATCGACGTTATCCTTGGGAATAACTTGGCTGGTGAGCGTGTATGGCCAGTCGTGTTTCCATCTCTAGTGGTTTCCACTAAGCCGTCATTTGTTGGGATTCCTGATGAGAGTGTACAGAGTTTCACAGAGGTGTTCTCTGCGTGTGCAGTGACACGTTCTATGAGCCGTGGCGAACTGGTTACTGCGCCGACTAATGATAATACAAAGTATGTCACTGTTTTCCCTGTTATCCCGTTATCTGTAACCCGGTCAGATCTAATCAATGCGCAACGGGATGACCCCACGTTGGAAGAGTTGCGTGATCAAATTGTGCCTGTAGAACAGTTGGGAGAAGTCGCCCATGGCTATTTTCTCCAAGAGGATGTCCTGATGAGAAAGTGGGTGTCTCGTGATAGTTGTTTTCTGGGGGAGGCAATTAGTCAGGTTGTTGTACCAGTTATGCTTCGTGAGTTGGTGTTGGAAACTTCTCACAGCGACGTTGCTGGACATATGGGGGTGAGGAAAACCTACAATCACATATTAAGACATTTCTTTTGGCCTAGATTAAAGAGGGATGTTTCTGATTTTATCAAAACTTGTCACACCTGTCAATTAACTGGTAAGCCTAATCAAGCTATTAAACCAGTACCATTGTTTCCTATTCCTGTACTCAGCCAACCTTTTGAGTATCTGATTATTGACTGTGTGGGTCCTCTGCCTCGTTCTAAAAAGGGTAGCAGTTACCTGTTCACTGTGATGTGTCAGACCACTAGGTTTCCTGCTGCCTATCCTCTCCGATCTATCACGACTAAAACTGTGTTAAAAGCTTTGACTCGGTTTCTCTCATTGTTTGGAATCCCTAAGGTCATTCAGAGTGATCAAGGATCTAATTTTACCTCTAATCTGTTTAGTCAGGTTCTTCAACAGCTCCATATTAAACACAATTTGTCTAGCGCCTATCACACACAAAGTCAAGGAGCACTGGAACGTTTCCATCAAACACTTAAGTCTTTGTTGAGAGCTTATTGTACTGAGATGGATAAGGATTGGGAGGAGGGGTTGCCTTGGTTACTGTTAGCCGCTAGGGAAGTTTCACAGGAGAGCACAGGTTTCAGTCCAAATGACCTTTGTTTGGACATAGGGTGCGTGGACTTTTATCTGTTCTCCAGGATGACTGGAAGTCTCCCGAGCCTCCTCAGTCCCTATTATCGTATGTGTGTGATTTCCGGCGACGACTGTACGCCGCTGGTGAAATGGCTAAAGAGAAGTTATCATCTTCACAGGAGAGGATGAAGGGCATATTTGATTGCCGAACTGAGCCTCGTCACTTTAGTCCAGGTGACCAGGTTCTTGCTCTGCTGCCAATTGTAGGTTCTCCTTTTCAAGCCAAGTTTCAAGGTCCATATACAGTGGTGCGCCAGTACACTGAGCAAAGTTATCTAGTTGCCACTCCAGAATGGAGGAAAGCACACCAGCTGTGCCATGTAAATCTGTTAAAACCCTATTATGCACGTTCCTCTGAGACTGAACAGTGGGATTCTACAGAGGACGGTAAAACCTGTTCTTTTGGCTGATACCGTTGTTTCCTTGGGTTCTTGTCGTGCTAGATCTGTGCATGAGGAGGAAGATGTTCCTGGTCCTGACGATTGTATATTGCAGGGTAGATTGAAAAATTCAGAAACACTGGATATTTTAGACAGTCTTCTCACTCACCTACCTGTTGATGGGCGGAAAGAGATGGTTGGTCTTATTCAGAGATTTCCAGGTTTGTTTTCTGATACACCTACACGTACAAACTTAATAGAACATGATATTGACATTGGAGGTAATAACTTCTCTACTGTGGTCGCTCCCTTGACAGATATGCTGAAAGCTAAGGCTGTTTACATTTGGTCTACTCGTTGTCAACACGCTTTTGAAGATGCAAAGAGGTTGCTGACCTCAACTCCGGTGCTGGCTGCTCCTCGCGTGGATTTGTCATTTACCTTGCAGGTGGATGCTAGTCATGTGGGGGCAGGTGCAGTTTTGCTGCAAGCAGATGTGTCTGGGATTGAGAGGCCTGTTAGTTTCTTTTCCAAAAAGTTTAACGATTATCAGTTGAACTACTCTGTTATTGAAAAGGAAGCGCTAGCACTCATTTGGGCGCTACAACACTTCGAAGTGTATGTCGAGTCGGGGGTAGTACCCATTGTGGTCTACACCGACCATAACCCCCTCACTTTTTTGAGGTCCATGATGTGTCCAAACCAGAGTATAATGCGATGGTGTTTATTTTTTACAATGTGTGTTTATTTTTACTGTGTGTGTGTGTGTGTGTGTGTGTGTGTGTGTGTGTGTGTGTGTATATATGTGTGTGTGTGTGTGTGTGTGTGGTGTGTGTGTGTGTGTGTGTGTGTAATACACAATGTGTGTGTGTGTAATACACAATGTGTGTGTGTGTAATACACAATGTGTGTGTGTGTAATACACAATGTGTGTGTGTGTAATACACAATGTGTGTGTGTGTAATACACAATGTGTGTGTGTGTAATACACAATGTGTGTGTGTGTAATACACAATGTGTGTGTGTGTAATACACAATGTGTGTGTGTGTAATACACAATGTGTGTGTGTGTAATACACAATGTGTGTGTGTGTAATACACAGTGTGTGTGTAATACACAATGTGTGTGTGTGTGTGTAATACACAATGTGTGTGTGTGTGTGTGTGTGTAATACACAATGTGTGTGTGTGTAATACACAATGTGTGTGTGTGTGTAATACACAATGTGTGTGTAATACACAATGTGTGTGTGTGTGTGTGTGTGTGTGTGTGTAATACACAGTGTGTGTGTGTGTGTGTGTAATACACAGTGTGTGTGTGTGTGTAATACACAGTGTGTGTGTGTGTGTAATACACAATGTGTGTGTGTGTGTAATACACAATGTGTGTGTGTGTGTGTAATACACAATGTGTGTGTGTGTGTAATACACAATGTGTGTAATACACAATGTGTGTGTAATACACAATGTGTGTGTGTGTGTGTGTGTGTGTAATACACAATGTGTGTAATACACAATGTGTGTGTGTAATACACAATGTGTGTGTGTAATACACAATGTGTGTGTGTAATACACAATGTGTGTGTGTGTAATACACAATGTGTGTAATACACAATGTGTGTGTGTGTAATACACAATGTGTGTAATACACAATGTGTGTGTGTGTAATACAGTGTGTGTGTGTGTGTGTGTGTGTGTGTAATACACAGTGTGTGTGTGTAATACACAGTGTGTGTGTGTGTGTAATACACAGTGTGTGTGTGTGTGTGTGTAATACACAGTGTGTGTGTGTGTGTGTGTAATACACACTGTGTGTGTGTGTGTGTAATACACAATGTGTGTGTGTGTGTGTGTAATACACAATGTGTGTGTGTGTGTGTAATACACAATGTGTGTGTGTGTGTGTGTGTGTGTGTGTGTAATACACAATGTGTGTGTGTGTGTAATACACAATGTGTGTGTGTGTGTGTAATACACAATGTGTGTGTGTGTGTGTAATACACAATGTGTGTGTGTGTGTGTGTAATACACGATGTGTGTGTGTAATACACAATGTGTGTGTGTAATACACAATGTGTGTGTGTGTGTAATACACAATGTGTGTGTGTGTGTAATACACAATGTGTGTGTGTGTGTAATACACAATGTGTGTGTGTGTGTAATACACAATGTGTGTGTGTGTGTAATACACAATGTGTGTGTGTGTGTGTGTAATACACAATGTGTGTGTGTGTGTGTGTAATACACAATGTGTGTGTGTGTGTGTGTGTGTGTAATACACAATGTGTGTGTGTGTGTGTGTGTAATACACAATGTGTGTGTGTGTAATACACAATGTGTGTGTGTGTGTGTGTGTGTGTAATACACAATGTGTGTGTGTGTGTGTAATACACAATGTGTGTGTGTGTGTAATACACATTGTGTGTGTGTGTAATACACACACACACATTGTGTGTGTGTGTAATACACAATGTGTGTGTGTGTAATACACAATGTGTGTGTGTGTAATACACAATGTGTGTGTGTGTGTAATACACAATGTGTGTGTGTGTGTAATACACAATGTGTGTGTGTGTGTAATACACAATGTGTGTGTGTGTGTAATACACAATGTGTGTGTGTAATACACAATGTGTGTGTGTAATACACAATGTGTGTGTGTGTAATACACAGTGTGTGTGTGTGTGTAATACACAATGTGTGTGTGTGTAATACACAATGTGTGTGTGTGTGTGTGTGTGTAATACACAATGTGTGTGTGTGTGTGTGTGTGATACACAATGTGTGTGTGTGTGTGTGTAATACACAATGTGTGTGTGTGTGTGTGTGTGTAATACACAATGTGTGTGTGTGTGTGTGTGTGATACACAATGTGTGTGTGTGTGTGTGTGTGTGTAATACACAGTGTGTGTGTGTGTAATACACAGTGTGTGTGTGTAATACACAGTGTGTGTGTGTGTGTGTGTGTGTGTGTGTGTAATACACAGTGTGTGTGTGTGTGTGTGTAATACACAGTGTGTGTGTGTGTGTGTGTGTGTAATACACAATGTGTGTGTGTGTGTGTGTAATACACATGTGTGTGTGTGTGTGTGTGTAATACACAATGTGTGTGTGTGTGTGTGTAATACACAATGTGTGTGTGTGTGTGTAATACACAATGTGTGTGTGTGTGTGTAATACACAATGTGTGTGTGTGTGTGTGTAATACACAATGTGTGTGTGTGTGTGTAATACACAATGTGTGTGTGTGTGTGTAATACACAATGTGTGTGTGTGTGTGTAATACACAATGTGTGTGTGTGTGTGTGTAATACACAATGTGTGTGTGTAATACACAATGTGTGTGTGTAATACACAATGTGTGTGTGTGTGTAATACACAATGTGTGTGTGTGTGTAATACACAATGTGTGTGTGTGTGTAATACACAATGTGTGTGTGTGTGTGTGTGTGTGTAATACACAATGTGTGTGTGTGTGTAATACACAATGTGTGTGTGTGTGTAATACACAATGTGTGTGTGTGTGTAATACACAATGTGTGTGTGTGTAATACACAATGTGTGTGTGTGTAATACACAATGTGTGTGTGTGTGTGTAATACACAATGTGTGTGTGTGTAATACACAATGTGTGTGTGTGTGTAATACACAATGTGTGTGTGTGTGTAATACACAGTGTGTGTGTGTGTGTGTAATACACAGTGTGTGTGTGTGTAATACACAGTGTGTGTGTGTGTAATACACAATGTGTGTGTGTGTAATAAACAATGTGTGTGTGTGTAATACACAGTGTGTGTGTGTGTAATACACAATGTGTGTGTGTGTAATACACAGTGTGTGTGTGTGTAATACACAATGTGTGTGTGTGTAATACACAATGTGTGTGTGTGTGTAATACACAATGTGTGTGTGTGTAATACACAATGTGTGTGTGTGTAATACACAATGTGTGTGTGTGTGTAATACACAATGTGTGTGTGTGTGTAATACACAATGTGTGTGTGTGTAATACACAATGTGTGTGTGTGTGTAATACACAATGTGTGTGTGTGTGTAATACACATGTGTGTGTGTGTGTGTGTGTAATACACAATGTGTGTGTGTGTAATACACAATGTGTGTGTGTGTAATACACAATGTGTGTGTGTGTAATACACAATGTGTGTGTGTGTGTGTAATACACAATGTGTGTGTGTGTGTGTAATACACAATGTGTGTGTGTGTGTAATACACAATATGTGTGTGTGTGTAATACACAATGTGTGTGTGTGTAATACACAATGTGTGTGTGTGTGTAATACACAATGTGTGTGTGTGTGTGTGTGTAATACACAATGTGTGTGTGTGTGTGTGTAATACACAATGTGTGTGTGTGTAATACACAATGTGTGTGTGTGTAATACACAATGTGTGTGTGTGTAATACACAATGTGTGTGTGTGTGTAATACACAATGTGTGTGTGTGTAATACACAATGTGTGTGTGTGTAATACACAATGTGTGTGTGTGTAATACACAATGTGTGTGTGTGTGTAATACACAATGTGTGTGTGTGTGTAATACACAATGTGTGTGTGTGTAATACACAATGTGTGTGTGTGTAATACACAATGTGTGTGTGTGTGTGTAATACACAATGTGTGTGTGTGTGTGTAATACACAATGTGTGTGTGTGTAATACACAATGTGTGTGTGTGTGTGTGTAATACACAATGTGTGTGTGTGTGTGTGTAATACACAATGTGTGTGTGTGTGTAATACACAATGTGTGTGTGTGTGTAATACACAATGTGTGTGTGTGTGTAATACACAATGTGTGTGTGTGTAATACACAATGTGTGTGTGTGTGTAATACACAATGTGTGTGTGTGTAATACACAATGTGTGTGTGTGTAATACACAATGTGTGTGTGTGTGTAATACACAATGTGTGTGTGTGTGTAATACACAATGTGTGTGTGTGTGTAATACACAATGTGTGTGTGTGTAATACACAATGTGTGTGTGTGTAATACACAATGTGTGTAATACACAATGTGTGTGTGTGTAATAGTGTGTGTGTGTGTAATACACAATGTGTGTGTGTGTAATACACAATGTGTGTGTGTGTAATACACAGTGTGTGTGTGTAATACACAGTGTGTGTGTGTGTAATACACAATGTGTGTGTGTGTGTAATACACAATGTGTGTGTGTGTGTGTGTAATACACAATGTGTGTGTGTGTGTGTGTGTGTAATACACAATGTGTGTGTGTGTGTAATACACAATGTGTGTGTGTGTGTGTAATACACAATGTGTGTGTGTGTAATACACAATGTGTGTGTGTGTGTGTGTAATACACAATGTGTGTGTGTGTAATACACAATGTGTGTGTGTGTGTAATACACAATGTGTGTGTGTGTAATACACAATGTGTGTGTGTGTGTAATACACAATGTGTGTGTGTGTGTAATACACAATGTGTGTGTGTGTGTGTGTGTGTAATACACAATGTGTGTGTGTGTGTGTGTGTGTAATACACAATGTGTGTGTGTGTGTGTGTGTGTGTAATACACAATGTGTGTGTGTGTGTAATACACAATGTGTGTGTGTGTGTGTAATACACAATGTGTGTGTGTGTGTGTAATACACAATGTGTGTGTGTGTAATACACAATGTGTGTGTGTGTAATACACAATGTGTGTAATACACAATGTGTGTGTGTGTAATAGTGTGTGTGTGTAATACACAATGTGTGTGTGTGTAATACACAATGTGTGTAATACACAATGTGTGTGTGTGTAATACACAGTGTGTGTGTGTAATACACAGTGTGTGTGTGTGTAATACACAGTGTGTGTGTGTGTAATACACAGTGTGTGTGTGTGTAATACACAGTGTGTGTGTGTAATACACAGTGTGTGTGTGTAATACACAATGTGTGTGTGTAATACACAATGTGTGTGTGTAATACACAATGTGTGTGTGTAATACACAATGTGTGTGTGTAATACACAATGTGTGTGTGTGTAATACACAATGTGTGTGTGTAATACACAATGTGTGTGTGTAATACACAATGTGTGTGTGTGTGTAATACACAATGTGTGTGTGTAATACACAATGTGTGTGTGTGTAATACACAATGTGTGTGTGTGTAATACACAATGTGTGTGTGTGTAATACACAATGTGTGTGTGTGTAATACACAGTGTGTGTGTGTAATACACAGTGTGTGTGTGTAATACACAGTGTGTGTGTGTAATACACAGTGTGTGTGTGTGTAATACACAGTGTGTGTGTAATACACAGTGTGTGTGTGTAATACACAGTGTGTGTGTGTAATACACAGTGTGTGTGTGTAATACACAATGTGTGTGTGTAATACACAATGTGTGTGTGTAATACACAGTGTGTGTGTGTAATACAAATGTGTGTGTGTGTGTGTGTGTAATACACAATGTGTGTGTGTGTGTGTGTGTAATACACAATGTGTGTGTGTGTGTGTGTAATACACAATGTGTGTGTGTGTGTGTGTAATACACAATGTGTGTGTGTGTAATACACAATGTGTGTGTGTGTAATACACAATGTGTGTGTGTGTGTAATACACAATGTGTGTGTGTAATACACAATGTGTGTGTGTAATACACAATGTGTGTGTGTAATACACAATGTGTGTGTGTGTGTGTAATACACAATGTGTGTGTGTGTGTAATACAATGTGTGTAATACACAGTGTGTGTGTGTGTAATACACAGTGTGCGTGTGTGTAATACACAGTGTGCGTGTGTGTAATACACAGTGTGCGTGTGTGTAATACACAGTGTGCGTGTGTGTAATACACAGTGTGCGTGTGTGTAATACACAGTGTGCGTGTGTGTAATACACAGTGTGTGTGTGTAATACACAATGTGTGTGTGTGTGTAATACACAATGTGTGTGTGTGTGTGTGTAATACACAATGTGTGTGTGTGTGTGTAATACACAATGTGTGTGTGTAATACACAATATGTGTGTGTGTGTAATACACAATGTGTGTGTGTGTGTGTGTGTAATACACAATGTGTGTGTGAGTGTGTGTGTAATACACAATGTGTGTGTGTGTGTGTGTGTGTGTAATACACAATGTGTGTGTGTGTGTGTGTGTGTGTAATACACAATGTGTGTGTGTGTGTGTGTGTAATACACAATGTGTGTGTGTGTGTAATACACAATGTGTGTGTGTGTGTAATACACAATGTGTGTGTGTGTGTAATACACAATGTGTGTGTGTGTAATACACAATGTGTGTGTAATACACAATGTGTGTGTGTGTGTGTAATACACAATGTGTGTGTGTGTGTGTAATACACAATGTGTGTGTGTGTGTAATACACAATGTGTGTGTGTGTGTGTGTGTGTGTGTGTGTGTGTGTGTGTGTGTGTAATACACAATGTGTGTGTGTGTGTGTGTGTGTGTGTGTGTGTAATACACAATGTGTGTGTGTGTGTGTGTGTGTAATACACAATGTGTGTGTGTGTGTAATACACAATGTGTGTGTGTGTGTAATACACAATGTGTGTGTGTGTGTAATACACAATGTGTGTGTGTGTAATACAAAATGTGTGTGTGTAATACACAATGTGTGTGTGTGTAATACACAATGTGTGTGTGTGTAATACACAATGTGTGTGTGTGTGTAATACACAATGTGTGTGTGTGTGTAATACACAATGTGTGTGTGTGTGTAATACACAATGTGTGTGTGTAATACACAATGTGTGTGTGTGTAATACACAATGTGTGTGTGTGTGTAATACACAATGTGTGTGTGTGTGTAATACACAATGTGTGTGTGTGTGTAATACACAATGTGTGTGTGTGTAATACACAATGTGTGTGTGTGTAATACACAATGTGTGTGTGTGTGTAATACACAATGTGTGTGTGTGTGTGTAATACACAATGTGTGTGTGTGTGTGTAATACACAATGTGTGTGTGTGTGTAATACACAATGTGTGTGTGTGTAATACACAATGTGTGTGTGTGTGTAATACACAATGTGTGTGTGTGTGTAATACACAATGTGTGTGTGTGTGTGTAATACACAATGTGTGTGTGTGTAATACACAATGTGTGTGTGTGTGTGTAATACACAATGTGTGTGTGTGTGTGTAATACACAATGTGTGTGTGTGTGTGTAATACACAATGTGTGTGTGTGTGTGTAATACACAATGTGTGTGTGTGTGTGTAATACACAATGTGTGTGTGTGTGTGTAATACACAATGTGTGTGTGTGTGTGTAATACACAATGTGTGTGTGTGTGTGTGTAATACACAATGTGTGTGTGTGTGTGTGTAATACACAATGTGTGTGTGTGTGTGTGTAATACACAATGTGTGTGTGTGTGTGTGTAATACACAATGTGTGTGTGTGTGTGTGTAATACACAATGTGTGTGTGTGTGTGTGTAATACACAATGTGTGTGTGTGTGTGTAATACACAATGTGTGTGTGTGTGTAATACACAATGTGTGTGTGTGTGTAATACACAATGTGTGTGTGTGTGTAATACACAGTGTGTGTGTGTGTAATACACAGTGTGTGTGTGTGTAATACACAGTGTGTGTGTGTGTAATACACAGTGTGTGTGTGTGTAATACACAGTGTGTGTGTGTGTAATACACAGTGTGTGTGTGTGTAATACACAGTGTGTGTGTGTAATACACAATGTGTGTGTGTAATACACAATGTGTGTGTGTAATACACAATGTGTGTGTGTAATACACAGTGTGTGTGTGTGTGTAATACACAATGTGTGTGTGTGTGTGTGTGTATATACACAGTGTGTGTGTGTGTGTGTATATACAGTGTGTGTGTGTGTATATACAGTGTGTGTGTATACACTGTGTGTGTGTGTATACACACTGGTGTGTGTGTGTATACACACTGGGTGTGTGTATATATACACTGGTGTGTGTGTGTATATACACAGGTGTGTGTGTATATACACAATGTGTGTGTGTGTGTGTGTGTATATATACACTGGTGTGTGTGTATATATACACTGGTGTGTGTGTATATATACACTGGTGTGTGTGTATATATACACTGGTGTGTGTGTATATACACACTGGTGTGTATATATACACTGGTGTGTGTGTATATACACACTGGTGTGTGTGTGTATATACACAATGTGTGTGTGTGTATATACACAATGTGTGTGTGTGTGTGTGTGTGTGTGTGTGTGTGTGTATACACAATGTGTGTGTGTGTGTGTGTATATACACAATGTGTGTGTGTGTGTGTGTGTATATACACAATGTGTGTGTGTGTGTGTGTGTGTATATACACAATGTGTGTGTGTGTGTGTGTGTGTGTATATACACAATGTGTGTGTGTGTGTGTGTGTGTGTGTATACACACAGTGTGTGTGTGTGTGTGTGTGTGTGTATACACACAATGTGTGTGTGTGTGTGTGTGTGTGTGTGTGTATACACACATGTGTGTGTGTGTGTGTGTGTGTGTGTGTGTATACACACAATGTGTGTGTGTGTATACACACAGTGTGTGTGTGTGTGTGTGTGTGTGTATACACAATGTGTGTGTGTGTATATACACAATGTGTGTGTGTGTGTGTGTGTGTGTGTGTGTGTATATACACAATGTGTGTGTGTGTATATACACAATGTGTGTGTGTGTGTGTGTGTGTGTGTGTGTGTGTGTGTGTGTACACAATGTGTGTGTGTGTACACAATGTGTGTGTGTATACACAATGTGTGTGTGTATACACAATGTGTGTGTGTATACACAATGTGTGTGTGTGTGTGTGTGTATACACAATGTGTGTGTGTGTGTGTATACACAATGTGTGTGTGTGTGTGTATACACAATGTGTGTGTGTGTGT